>NC_067146.1:47975536-48140536 GCF_903995435.1 Acomys russatus | reverse complement strand
GATGAAAATTGCCAACTACTCAGAGGCTAATGACGTCATGGACCATGTAGGAAATTCTACACCCACCCCTTCACTAAAGTAGCATACTCCCTGACAACAATCTAAATATCTGCCCTCATAACCACAGACAAGGGTAGTACTTACCCATCATCAAGAAAACTTCTCTTTGCAACAGATGGAGACCATTACAGAAAACCTCATGTAATTCTACAAAATGTAGAATTGTGTAGCCTTGTTTGGTCTCAAGCAATACTCTGCAAAACACTCCTGCACCTTAGGTTCAGGGAACATTGCAAAAGAAAAGCCAGAATGATTTTAAGAGCCAGAGGACCAGGGGATTTGCCATAAGATTGTGTCTCCTAGTAATGTCAGAAGCTACATTAGTAAAGCCCCACCAACATGACCGCCTAAAGATGAGCTGAACAATGACAGCACCAACGGACATGCCAAAGAGGATGGCGGGAGCCCAAGAGGCCTCATCCCTACACAAAAAACTACAATCAACTAAGGAATGCTGAGAATGGGAGAAATACTCTTTCCCAGGGAAGAGTACAGCTGGTTATCCAATATCAAATGGTCAGCCTTAAAAACACACATATTGGTGAAATTACACAGACAGAACATATTTTCATACACATATATGCAAGTAATGAAAAATATAAATTATGAATTGGAAGCAACCAAGGAGGGTACATAGGAGGATTTGGCCAGAGGAAAGGGAAGGAGAAAATTATTTGATTATATAATAATTCAAAAAAATTAAAAATACCTTTTACCTGATTATTATTAAAATAATGTAAATAATATCCATTAATTTTATTTTTATAGTCAAAGTATTTTAAAGATGCATGATTTTTTGGGAAATGGATTTCTTCAATGAATAGGTTATATAAGATGAAATTGTGTGTGTTTAACTATAGGTAAAGCTATGTAAATAAATAGTGTATTGGCAATAAAAAAGTATTTAAACAAAAACATTTTACAAAATAATTTAAAAGCATATTAGTTAATGATCTTAGAACTTAATTTTGATAATAGACCATGGTCGGATTATAAAAAGATAATGAGCTGCCTTTTATCAAAGAAGTTAATATTCATGTCCCTAATGAACTCATTAACTCAACTAAGTTTAACTCAATGTTTAGCATTCTCTCTATCAGATCTTATTTAAGATTTGCACAAGGGCAAGATATAATCCTTGTTCTTAAGTTCTTATATTCTAAACTGGCACTCAAACAAGAAACAAATACAACTGGAAAAAAATGGTGAGAGAATTAAAAAAGAATTCAAAAGTTATGTTATAATGGATATTTATGAACCGGAGCTCAGAATGTGGTTATAGTTCATTGCAAAACTATTTATACCACGGAGGTTAATAGCTAATCAAAGGTAGGCAAGAAGGAAACTGAGGGGAAGAAGTATCTCTCAACAGGTACCAGACTTACATTTCTTACACATTTCTCCATGTCTTGTTCACACTGATCTCTATTTACTGGCTCTAAATATTCTTCAGTACTCCAGGAGTCCACATCATAGGCTCCCCTCTGGTAATTCACCTTTCCCCTGTCAGTAAAGTCCTTCTACTAATACTGTCTTAATATATTTTGTGACAAAATAAATTTCATCAATATCTCTAATTATTTATAACTGGTCAAAGGAAACCACATAGCCCAAAACAAAACCAAAAGCAACATTGCCCACAACAATACATGTCAATATGAATGTCAACCCTCCATGGATTTGAACATTCAATGATTATTAGAGTATGTGGAAAGCCTATGGCACATAGCAAGAAATTGTATAGCTTTGAATTGTTGTGTTTTCCCTTTTTCTCACTAACAGCCCTCAAGAGATAGTGTGACAGTTAGGATCTTAAATGTCCCCAGCTTGATGCCATTGGATGATGGAGGAGACTCCACTACATGAGGTGGTCCCAGTGAGAGATTGATAGGTTACTGGGAAATTGTCCTTTAAGGGAATTCTGTAACCTTTGCCCCATCCCATTCTCTTTTTATTTTCACCCTTAGAAACTAAGCTAGTGGTTTAACTCCTCCACACACACCGGACTTTATGTGCTTTCTTACCAAAATGTCAAAGCAATCGAGCCAATTGATAAAGTAGAGGAATCTATAGGCATTGCTCTATGGCTTGATTTTCTTGGGTAATTCTTTAGAACATAGTTGGGAACTCTTTATACCTCTGTTGAATATTATAGAAGTAAAGAATTACTTTTGATTGCCTAAAGATTAATATATAAATGACAGCAAACATAAGATTCACAGATTAGATGAATCATGCACCTAACATATGAGTTTATGTAGTCTCTAGCTTCATAGCTGGAGGACAGACATTTCAAGTTATCCATATAAGGCATAATTAAAATTAAAATCAAATAACTCTTCTACCGTCTGAACATAGATTGTACGTGGGAAAAGACGCATGTGTACAAGTATGTCTGCGCATTCTTTATTGTTGGCAATCACAAGATTTTTGGATGGAGTGAATATTAAGTCTTGACCCTAGGGACATTGATTTAAAAACTCTAATGTTTTTATGACAAAGGTATTGAACTCTAAAATGAAATGCCAGGAAAAAATATATCCTTCTTTCATTTTCATTAAAACCATGAGCCCACACTAAAACCTACTACATCTGGATGATGAATAAAAATAAACTGCAAAGTAGAAATTTAAAACATATAGCTATATTGCTGTTAAAGATTTGCTGATCTTATTTAAAAGTATTAAGAAAACATTAAGAAAATTCTGCGGGAGGGTATTTTTAAAACTGCAAGTTGATCTCTAATCCTTTCCTCATATTACTGCTTGAAGAGGAAATATTATGGAACCAGATGTGCTATTTGAAAATTTCCAGTAGCTATAATTCTAAAAAAGCAAAGCAAACACCATTTATACATAATCATAAAATACATTGAGATGATAATTTTAATTTTTCAGACTTATTGTTTGAATTCATGTCTTTTGACATATAAAAAATATGCATGATCCCCACCCAGTGTAATCAGTGATTGCACTGATGTGAAGAACAGAGGACTGCATTCTGTAAATTTTCGTGCTTCAAGAAAAAAAGGAATTTTACTTGAGTAAAGGTTATTACATGCTATCACCCAGGCAACTCATTAGTTAATTAGTTTCCAGATGTTTTTACCTTAAAATAATATTTGTTATTATCTGATAATTACATAAGAGTATAAAAATTATATTATCAAATAAGTAAAATCTACTATCCATCTACTATGTAATGCTTTCACAAGATGAACTTTAATCTCCCAACATCTCTCTGGGGAAATTATTTCATTGTTTTACTTAGATATAAAGTAACTCAAGAGGTTTGAGAAATTAGTTTGCTGAGTAAAAGTGATAAACTTAAGCAGTTTCTTTATCCATTCTTCAGTTGAGGGATATCTGGGTTGTTTCCAGTTTCTGGTTATTACCCCGAGTGAAGTAATCCAGATCCAGAAGGACACACATGATATATACTCACTTATAGGCAGATACTAGTTACATAACACAGGATAACCATACTACAATGTACAGACCTAAAGAACCTAAGTAAGAAGAAGGACCCTAGAGAGGATGCTTGATTCTCACTCAGAAGGACAACTAGAATACACATTAGAAGCAGTTGAAGAGAGAGAACAGGACAGGAGCCTACCATATACTTCCTCTGAAAGACTACACCCAGCAAGGAATCACAGCAGATACTGAGACTCACAGTCAAACTTTTGGCAGAGCACAGGGAGTCTTATGAAAGAGTAAGGGGATAGAAAGACCCAAGAAGACAGGAGATCCACAAGAAGATCAACAGATCCAACAAATCTGGGCCCAGATGGGCCTGTGGAAACTGATGCACCAAGGACCATGCATAGGGAGAACCTAGGTCTTCAGCTCAGATGTAGCCAACAGTCATTTTAGTCTCCATGTGGGTCCTCTTGTGAGGGGTGTCTCTGCCATGGACTCTGTTGCCTGCTCCCCCTGGTGGAATGGCCTTGCCAGACCACACAGGAAGAGGACGCAGGCAGTCCTGATGAGTCTTGGTAGGCTAGGGGCAGTTGGTAGGGGAGGAGTGCTCCTCATTCCTGAGGACTTGTAGAGTGGATTGGAGGCAAGAGGGGGAGAGTGACAGAGGGGAAGAGGGAAGGAGGATGGGACTGGGAGGAGATGAGGGAGGGGGCTACAATCTGGAAGTAAAGTGAATAAATTTAAAAAAAAATTTAAAAAAGAACCACTATTCTAAACTTTTATACTTCACTGGCCCCTGTAAACGTGTAATCACTGTAGAATGTACAAAACAAAAAGATAGAAAACTCATCCATCATTACCCAATGCCAGTCACTGTTAGTGTCATAGACTAGATTGTCCTCAGTCCCTGACATGAATGTAATGGTCTGCTGGGACAGCCTGTACCTACCTGTCCCAGCACACTTGTGCCCTGCCTTATGGCCAGGTCTATGACTCGCTTCTCTCCTCACCCATGGGGACAGTGTCCTCATCCAGACTTCCAAGCTCCCCATTGTGATGCTTTTTGGAGAAACTCAGACCCCTACCCTAGCTTCAGAATTTATCAAACCTGGCCTCAATACACTTTTTCCTTTTTCCTTGCTTCAAACCCTGTTTCATTGCTGTCTGGTCACTCTCCCACACTGTGGCACTTAGGTATGTAGCTGGGCATAGCTGCATGGAAAGGGACTGCAATATACACCTGCTTCCTCCAATAGCTGCTCCAAAGCAAGATGCTTTCTCAAGACCATGCCTGAGGTACGTGTGGACCATTGCCTGTTAAGTTGATTTTAAATCCTGCTTAAAGTCTGATTACTCCATATGGCTCTGACTCTCAGCCTTTCCACATAGACACACCGCTGCTCCCCCAACCGCCCGCCGCCCCCCGCCCCTGCCCCACAGCTGGCCTGCAGGAGTTCCAAGCTTTTCCCCTCCCCCGCTTCAATGGGCTCTCTATTGCTCCATTCAAAGGCCAAACATTGTCATACCAGTTTTCCAAATCCTTACAGCAGACAAACGATTCCCAGATATCTACACTCCGCTCTATGCTCTCAAAGTTTTTGTTTACCTCTGAGGCTGGACTTCCCACCTCTTAAAAACCTTTTTTCCTTTGTTTTCTTCACACTCTGCTCTTTTCTGAGGATTTGTAATTTGTTTATTGTACATGGTGTTTAAAATCTAAGTTCAGCTCTTCTTTAGGACATATGTACGTGTGTGTATGCATATGGAAACAGACACGTTGAGCACATGGCTTACAACCTGCCATGTGACTCAACCATCTTAAGATGATCACGTGGTATAGTGCAGCAATTATGAAACCTCGTAGTCTTAATGAACTCTCTATTTATTGTTTTATCTACATTTAGACTAACAAAGCAACAAATATAATTTTAGATTGGTGTGGATTTTTAGAGATCCAAACTTATACTTTTTACAACATACTATATATGTGATTCAACCTTGGCTCAAAATATTCTTTATATGATGGTGAAGTTTCAAGGTTATAACAGTCTATTCAGATTTAAAATGTATGTCTAACAACTTACGTCTTTGCTAGTTCTTGGATGCATGAATAAATGCTTTTTTCCCCCTTCCTACCAGCAGCTACCTTTGCTCAAGGTTCACCTTTAGGCTTTCTGGTCAATGGATTTGGTATATTTGAAATTCAAGTGTTTTATACTGCTTACTGTATTGCTGATTCTGGAAGTTGGTTATTGTTCACTCTTTCTCAGACCCAGGCATGTTTTTAAAGTCCATGGTCAAAAACAGGATATGGTTAACACTCATAACATGGGTTTCATAGTTAAAAGTTTCTGCTTCATCTTAAACCATGTGACATGATTCCAAAGATATTTTTAAGTTGAGTTATATTAATTTTAGAGACATTCAATTGTTTACAATGTTAGAACTTGGTTATTATGTTCTATCTTCACTCTCACAGGTTAAAAAAAATCACTGCCCCAAAACCATGTTTTTTCTTTAGACTTTTTGATAAGCCATAGACTATTTACAAACTAAATCATACATGAAACTTTTATGCTCTATGGTGATATACCATAAAAAAGTAAAAAATGTTCCCAGTCTCTTTATGGACCATGTTAATGATTTTTAAGGCTACACCTAAACAGGGATGAAACCTAAAGTCCCTAGTCTTTAATGATTAAGAAGCACAAGTTAATAGTCAGTCTTCTTAAAAATTATAAAATCTTTTAATGTGTCCAGAAATATATATGTTATCATGCTAAGAACCAATGTGATTAATTACAAGATTAAGCTTTATTTAGCTTCCTGTTCATGTGTTCAACATTAAACAAGAAGTATCTAGCAACAAACAAAGCTTGTTTATTTAGATCTACTTGAGATAGGCATGGACCTTAACCATTTCTCTGAAGAATGTAGCATAATTATAGATCATAACATTCTGTTTTGTTTGCAAGGTGCCTTTTAGAGCAGAAAACTAATGACAGACAAAGATTTCTTAACTCAGAAATGCTAATCCTCAAACCTGTCAGAGACCTGCTGAATGTGGCATTTAATATGTTTAAACTTATTATGACATACAGAAACTTCCAAATCCTAACAGTAACTCCCCAAGATCTCTGAGAAGATATGGGCACAAGAACAGGTGACTTCTACCGTGGATTGTGGTATGCTAACCACTGGGAAGATTGCCCCAATGCTTCACTTGCTACTAGGGCCCATCCTGAACTGTGGATAAACTGGACACCCAGAGAGTTATTGTCTCATGTTGCTGGAGAAAAGGTGAGGTCAGTCTCTCCCATGTTCACCCTCCACTGAAAAAGCTCACCATCTGTGCCTGATGGCCAGACTTCCTCTGCCAGCATTGACACAGAGCCCACAGGAGCCTGGGACGACTATGGACTCTACATACATTGATACATTGATACATACATTCATTTAGAATACACTTTATCCTTTCTCAACTCTTTCATCACACTGAAGGGTAAGCTAATGGTAGCTTGACAGCTAAAGAACAGTTGATTAGCTCCTTATCCCAAGGTAATCCATCATGTTAGTCTACTAATCAGTTCATTAGCTAGTTAAAACTACTAACTACTAGACCTCTTATTTAACAGGTAAACAGGCTTGCTTGATAATAGACCTCATGTTAAATGATAAACAGGGGCTGGAGAGATGGCTCAGAGGTTAAGAGCACTGACTGCTCTTCTAGACGTCCTGAGTTCAATTCCCAGCAACAACATGGTGGCTCACAACGATCTATAATGTGATCTGATGCCCTCTTCTGGCCTGCAGGTGTAGATGCAGGCAGCACACTGTATATATAATAATAAATAAATCTTAAAAAAAAAAGATAAATAGTCTTCAGATGCCTTTTCGGTGCTCTTCATATGTAACAACCAGGTCTTAAGCCTCATGCTCTTAGAGATGCTGCTGCCACTAGGTCTAGACACTATGTACCTTGCTACCAGATTTAAAAAAAAAAAAAAAACAGGTCTCAGATGTAACTAAAGGACAGTGACTTCTCCCAGCAATCTCACTTATGTCTCATGGTAAATAATTGGATGGAAATTGTAAGATGTACAACTTACATAAGGCCTAAGGACACAGAAGCTTAAGTTGTGAGGTGTTCCACTCTCACCTCAGATTAACTCAGCTGGCCTTGCATTTTCCTTCCTAGCCACAGATGTTCTCACAGATCCTGGATAGCAGTGAAACAACCGGCTTTTCCAGAACCTTGCCAGCATCCCAGTTTCCTGAGTGTCTCCACAGATACTGTTGCCCCAACGTCAGGAGGAAGTAGTCTTTCTGAATACAACCTCTTCATTCCCACCTTCCCACCTCCTCCCAAGCTTGCCCTTTTCAATTAAACAAAAAGGAGGGATATTAATATACAGGTAAATACCCTAGCCTGCCTTTATGGTCCAGGAAACTTTTTACATCATCACCTGATGCCAGATGCTGGTAAAAGGACCCATCAGCCTCCCCAGCTAGCTTGGTTTATACCACACTTGTTGCATGGCATTAAGAATAATGTTATTTTACACTACAGCTAAATCTTACATTAGATGCTTGAAAATCTGATGGTGTTTGCTGGCTTAGAGGCTGTCATCATTGTGGGCTGTAGGCCATAGACACTAAAGTGGACATTACTGAGCACTGAGGATTTACTTCATTTAAACTTCCAGAGAAGCTAACTTGGGATCAATTTACAGTTATATTTATGCTTTTCTTAATGATATTGATACAGCCTAGATTTTAAATTGTAGTTATTTTCTAGTAGGTGGTATTTTATGTCACTTCAAACACTTTGTTGTAATTTTGCTTATTCATAACTTTCATGAAAATTTAACTGGGAATTATAGATAGCGACATTGATAATTTACTTGCATTTTTATTAACTCGTTAGCACTCAGACCTATAAATCTTCTTTCTGCAAACATCTAAACAGCAACAAGCATCTGGAGAGTCTGGAGAATAGAATAACATGATATGCACATTTGGGCCCCAGATTTTAACAGCTACCAATTCTAGTAGTGCCCCATAGAATATGGATTTAGTGATATAACATTTTAGCATTTCTAGCCAAAGCAACTATGCTCCCTCCTTTTCAAGAACGTCTGTGTGTGTGTCCAGGTGGGACTTTTTGTTCCTATAAGATAAAGGAGTTAAGTTAATAGAGATGAAATAGGATGGATATTGAATTTCACTCAGAAATTTAGACCCAACAAGACAGGAAAGATGTTTACTTCAAGTTTGACAAATACAAATAGCCAAATCACTATGAATGTAACATTTATAGAACTCATGGTTGTAACATTGTTCTCTCTGCTGTATGTAGTTTGTTTTATGCATGCGTAATAAAAGAAATGTATATGAAAAGAAGAAAAAGGAAAAAAAAAGATACTGTGAAAGCTAAATTTATCATGAGCTAGATATCTGAATCCCCCAAAGAATTTATCATTTGTTCCTAAATTACCTTACAGACAACTCCTGATTACTGAGAGAAAATTATCTGATTACCAAGCAGTTAAGTGAGTACTTTCTTCTCCACAATGATTTCCTGTATCAGAGGAGAAGGGTTGATTAAATTTGAATGGCAGTTGCCAAGTTAGGGAACCTGAGAATTATGCAAAGCTCCTATAGCCTACCACATGGCCCTGCATCATTAGAGAACCCTTAACACATAACATTGGAGAGCTTTTCCTTACCACCTTTAAAGTTGCCTGTCAATGTCCTAAATAACACTAAGCCTTGGTTTAGAAGGCTCTCTAAATGCCTGGCCACAGTGATCTTGATGAGGACTGCCAGGGTCCCTTGTGGCTTTCAGACACATTGGAGAATAGTTTTCTCAGCCCGAGTGGATAGGAAAACGAGCCCATGAGACACCACCTTTGTCCCTTCTGGGAGTTTACACACAGTGCTTGTCATGGATGGGGTGCCATAGGTGGGGGTTTGACCAACCACCAACAAGGAGACAGGAGAGGGCCCATGTCAAGAAAGTTCATCAGAGTGACTTTCTGTCATGCCAGTAGCACCGTATATGAGGAAATACGCTTTTAACTATACAAAAAATTGAGTTTGATTGTATATGGAAATGTGGTAACAAGACAAAAAGTACCAATTCAGGCGTGCGTTTTAACCAGTATCTATATTATAATGCACAGCACTAACATAGTATTTTTTAAAAATTTAAAGACGAGCATCAGCAATATAATTAAAACCCTTCAAACATTTCTGTAGATATCCTGTATTATTATGTGGCTCTCCTAGAAACAAAAGTCTTAGCCGTTGGTTAGTTTTTAAGCCAGATCATGCATGAAAACTGTCAAGACAGACCGCATGATCCTGAAAAAATTTTTTTTTTGCAGTTATCTTTGTGTGCATGTGCGGAAGCCAAAGTTCAGTATTTGGTGTCTTCACCTCTCTCTCTCCCACTTTATTTTATGAGACTGCATCTCATTAAGCCAGGGCCTGAAGATTGGCATAGCTTTGTATCTAGAAACTGCTGGTTTCTGTGCCCCAGTGGCCACACCCCAGTTTTTACACTGAAGCTGGAGATCTGATCTCAGGTCCTTAAGTGAGTATATTTTACCTACTGTGCCATCCTCCCAACCCTCTGGATTTTTCTTTTCTTTTGTTTTTCTTTCTCTTTTGTTTTGTTTAGCTTGTTTGAAATGTGGGTTTATTCTGTATCCTAGCTCATTTGATAGTCCAGGTTGCCCTCAAATTTATGGCAATTCTTCTGCCTCAGTCTCCTGAGAGTTGGGATTACAGGCACCAGTCCAGCCCACATTCACCATTGAAAGGATTTTGTAGTACAGACCTGCACTCTACTGGATCCTTTAGCATTCTTTCATATTATCTATTTTTCTGTTTTGTTTTGTTTTGTTTCTGTTTGTGTATGTGTGTGGTTTTTTTTGTTTTGTTTTGTTTTGTTTTATTCTTAGTGCGTTAGTTCAATCTTTGTCTTCTGGGCAGGCCTGTAATTTTCCATGTAGCATCTACCTGTTGTTAGTGCTGGCAGGAAGTTTTTAATACATTGACAGAGAGAATAAATAAGGTACCAGCAAACCTCTCAGGGGGTCACGGTGCTGGCCTCAGCCTTCACTCTGTGACACAGGGCATAAGTTAGATGATAGTTAAAAAAGTCTTTATTCCCTGTCAGCTCTCAGAGAGTTTCAACCATACGGGAAATAATGCCTGGTTTAGAAAGCACTTAGACAGTTCACATTGTTTTCAAAATGCTCTAACTGCCTTATTCCTGCAGTCAAGAGAAACGCTGGAGTCTACCAGGGAGGGGAGGAAAAGTAAATTTCAATAACATTTTATTGAAGCTGAATTCCCCAGCTGGGAGCTGAATTTACAATGCAAGAAAGTGGAGGGTAAATATTCCAATGTGAAGCACAGTTAGAGCTCCTTTTCCTTCTCAGAATAGCTTAATTGAAGTCCCACCAAGACAGAAACTATCATTTTAAAAACCACATTTTAAAGGCATGTAATGGAGCAACTCAATCCCTGGGGCAACTAACTTTTTAAATAGAAGAGCAATAGCCAAGAAGTATTATGATTAGATAACAAAACCCCATTCTTACCAAGCTGTGGATTTTGCACACAAAACACAGACTGTTTTGAATTTCAGGTTACAGGACAGCAAGTATGTGTCCACTGCTGGGAAAAAAAATCCTTAGAGGCAGTCTCCCTAGTTTGCCTGTGTCTGTGACCTCACTGCTTCCAGACACGGAACACACAGTTTGCAAAACAAAAATTCAAACTATAAAAAGTTCCTCTGATTTATTATCTTTTTGAGATGAGAATACATTGGGATAAGATACAAAGTTAATATTCAATACATGTTCATAAGATGCATTTAGCGCTGTCTGTTGATTAGTGGGATGATATTGACTATCACAGTCATTGGGCTTGTTTAGCCAATTGTTTTCCTGAACCTGAATGCTGGGAGGGGACATTGTGCCAGAGAAGTGTGCTGTGGGCAGAGAATCACATAACATCTGACCATTGGGCACAATGTGACTTCTCAATCAGCTCCGTCTTCAGTATATATTGATTGCTAACTTTCCTTTAAGATGCTGCAGGATGTGAGAGTGAGAGCTGTATCGTGGGAGTTTTGAGGAGAACCATAACAATTGCTCCATGTCTGACAGGTGCATTACACATTACACAGGCAGTTGCCTGTAGCACATTCCAGCATGTCTTCCATTAATAAACTGTTTCAGTGGAATTTATGTATCTGGAGGACTTAGTTTTACTCAATGAAGAGAAAGAGTAGCTTCCTTCAGCAGTGTTCAATATTATTCTTTAATATTCTACTTCATGCCATTCCTTTCTTTCTGTGGTTCTTTTACTCCTTCCCTTATAATCCAACAACAGTTGACAACATGCTCATACTGGTCTTTTTTGAAACTGTTCCCCCTTGCTTTGGTACAACAACAACAACACGTTCTCCAGGAGGCATTCACTTGCTTAGACCTTTTCTGATTGGTCACTACTCCTAAAGGACCCCATACTCAACACTGTAAAATGAAAGCCAGCTGCCGTAAAACCTCTGGGACCATTCCCTTCCTGATCCATGCCCATGATAATCACCACTACCTCTTCAGAGCTCTGGACGCATCTCAACACACAGGACTTCAGTTGTACAGCATCTGCTGCCGGTTTACAGTGCCAAGTTCACCTTCTCATAGACTGTCTGAGTCCTATCTAGAGTCTGTAGGTTATACCAGCATTTTATGTTTACCTGGTAAAGGAGGAATCAGGGCACAACAACGGTAAGTCATCCCACTGGGAATGGGCTCTAGTCTCTGAGATTTGACTCTGGCATCTCTGACTTACACTGAAGAACTGGGATCAGCTGATCTTGTGTTCTCTCACCATATAGCCTTGGCTGCCAAGTTTTGTCAACTACACTCCAGGCTTTAGCTGGCCAGATTATATTATACAACCTTACAAAAATAATTTTAGTATGTTTTTCTTACTTAAAATATTTTAAATGTGTGATTTAGTTTCCTATGTGATAGGCTGTAAGTATAATACTCCTGCAGGGTGAATGCATTTTGTAAGTGGTTCTTTGCTGAGAACTCTGGAGGGATAAAGGCCAGAGACACTGATGTTTTGTCATCTCCCACTTCTGATTTTTGCTGAAGACCAACTATACTTCTGAACTAATTTACCAGTTTCAAAAAGTAATTCACAAACTTGATTGTTTGTTATTAATCCAGAATATTTCCAAAAGATAGCGACAGCCATCCATGGCATGGCATCACGCTGCCCAGATTCTGATGTTTTTGGTTGGTGGAGGCCATAACATTAGAATGTATCCTTAGAAGGCTGTGAAGAATGCTGTAATGAGAACCACATTGCTGGTTTACTGAATTCTAATTTACATTAAAACACCAAATAAGAAATTACTGTTTTAATTTATTATTCCTAGGCTTTAAAGAAAAAATATATTAATAGAAATTGTATAAAAGACTTACAATGTATAAGTTAAAATATTTCTAAGTAATACTTATGGGTACATCTTATGAAAGAAATCATTACTTTTACTGAAATTTCTGATTTCAGTAGAAATGATAAACAGCTGTTGAAGTTCTAGTTTTGACCCATAGGTGGCACTAGTAATTTTTGATTCAAACTCTATGGCACCCAAACTGCGTGACTTTTCATGGAATGTATTTTATGTATATATATCTCCATTAAGATGTCATTAAAAGCTGCAGATTTTGAAATTAAGTTTTAATTTCTCCACATGTGTTTCATTTAAGTGCTCTTTAATTACTAAAATGCTTAGCATAATGAATTCTGAAGCTGTGGATTGATTTAATGCCACAATAAAGATTTTCCGCTTTGATTCTTAACTAGCTCACTGAACTGGCATCTGTTAAATACCAGTAGATAGGATTTTATTAATGGTGATATTGTTTCTAAGAGAGAAACAATGTATTCTATTGAATCTTCTATACAACACAATCAAATTAATGTTTGAGAGTTTTATCTTTTCTTGTTCTCTTTCCCTTTCTTTCTTTCTCACTTTATTTCTCTCTTTCCCAGAGTCTCACTGTTTAACCTTGGCCTTCCTGGAACCCATAGTGGAGAATAGGCTGGCCTCAAACTCATAGAGGAATACCTACCTCTGCACCTCCAATGCTGGTATTAAAATTGTGCACCATGATATTTAGATAATATTTGAGAATTTTACTGTTAAACTGGAATACATTCCATGTTCAAGAATAAATTAAGGATTCCTATAAGTTTAGGTAAAGAGATGAGTTAATTGATACTATTTATACCAAACCTCACCTAATCTAAATATAATTAAATAACATACAGAGTGTTGATGAAAGGCATTATTCAGCTGACCAATAGTTAACACAGTCTCCTACTTAGGCTACTCTAAAGACCACTCTTTGAACTCAACAATATTAGTATAGTATATGAGTAGATATCTATCATATGATTTGCTCTCATCAAACAGCAAGAAACAATAAACTGCATTATTCTGGTCTAACTCAATTCCTAAGTTTCCAAATTTTGGAGAATTGTGTGTGCATGTGCATATGCATGTGCATGTGCATGTATGTACATGTGTAGTTGTGTGTGGGGGTGAAGGCCAGAGCTCAACTCCAGATACATTTCTCAGGAGCTGTACAGCTTGTGTTCTGGCTCAGGGTCTCTCCCTAGGCCTGCGTGCCAGTGGAGATTCTGATCTGCCCATCTCAGCTGCTGTAGTACTGAGATTGCAATCAGATCTCAGCATACCAAGCCTTTTACATGGAGACTAGAGATAAAATTTAGGTCTTCACAGTTGTGTGACAAAGGTTTTACTAGGCCATCTTCTCAGCTATCACATTTTCTGGGATTTTCATTGTACATAAGATACTAGGTAATGGCCAGGTCCAGTGGCTCATGTCTACATAGTTATTTCCAGGCCAATCATGGCAACATAGCCAAATGCTGACTTAACAACAAGATTAGAATGCCTAGTAAGGTCTCAAGAAAACAAATTTAGCATATATGCTATTGGCTCAATTCAGATCAGTAGATATGTCACTGCTTGGAAAAACAATGGGTGCCATATGTAAGAGGGCCTCTTGTATGGGTTTTATTACTCTGTCCTTAGATAGGCCTTGAATTAGGGGGTGAAAAGGAACATTGATTCCTACACTGCTGCTGTTGAAAATATTTAACCAATTAGCCCAGCAAATTATTTCTGAATTCCTAACTCAGATTGTGGATGTAGCCTTATGTTCTTAACGTGTGGTTGCCTCTTTCATGGAAAACAGTTTTCTCAATACCAAGGTATATCTTTCCTCTCCAAAAAGCTCAAAATGGAGTACAGTCTAAATATATACCCTTTACCTTCTGGGTTTAATGCAATGTATTTTAACAAGGATTCAAGAGCAGCAGTAGAAAGAGTGAGAGGCTTTTCACTGCTCTGTCCATTTTGGTTTTAGAGGTAGTTTTAAAGTCCCATTTCCTGGAAAATAAAATAAGGTCAACGGTGGGGACTCTATTTCTAGTTTGTGTAAGTTTTTTTGAGGTGTGACTCACTTATCTCTTTGCCCAACTTTCCTGTTCTTCCTCATGTTCACAATGAGTCATGGGCTGATTGCCTTTCTTCTTTGCACTGTTGTACGTTTACCTCCTTCTCGATTTGGGGGGATGTGTTTTATCATTTATGTATTTGTATTGGCTCTTCAGACAGTGTCTCTATTACTAAAAGGCAACATTAAAAATGTACAAGAAAAGCCATAATTATGGAGCACAGTGGTTCCCGCCTTCAGTAGTTTTGCTGTAGTATGTGAGGCTTCCATGGAAGTGAAGTTATAGATTTATAAAATACACTCAGAAGACTAAGTCAAATATTAATCTCAGATAAAGAACAAATGACTTAAAATAAGTAGACCTTATATTAGGAAAATAGAGGTAAGGAAGGCACTGGGCTCTTAAAGAAAGATATAATGTCAACATGTCGCAGGCTTTGTGAAGTTCAGCTTTGTTTTTACTACACACATCTTCAGCAATTTGGAACACAAACAAAGCAAGTGGAAAAGGAGGAGAAGCTATGCCTGACATCTTTCAAACTCATCTCACCATGGAACAACAGCTCCTCCCCAGCAGGGAAGAGATTTGCACACATAGTTCTCTATAACGAATGTATTTAGGGAATCCTGTCATTCACACAGTCTGTAATATAAAAAGACCTAATTATAGATTTGAACCTCTTTTGCTCTAAAGAAAAATCCATTTCTTAAATATTGTTGGCATCTAGTAGAATTAGGGTGAAACTACAATGCATTTATTCTTCCATCCAGTTATGGAACTCATTTGTTGAACATCTAAAATGAGCATGGAGAGAGCTCTATGCCATAATCACCTAAGGGAGAATTAGATAAAAATATCCCCCTCAAATAGCTCACAGTCTGGTATTTAAAATATTTAATAATGAACACTGGTTAAGAATGCATAAGCAGCAGAGTCCCCATCTCTACTATACTCATGTCGCCAGGTTTCTTCCTGACTAAATATTTTAAGACCTATTTTCATGCAACTTATAATTTTAATTTCTTTCTTTGCCCCTTGAATGGAAGTCTTTTACAAACTAACAACACCTTTTTCAAGAATCTGATTGTCACCGCTTTTAAATGTGATCATGCTCAGACGCAGGAATCTCCTGGTCTCAGTTGCAGGGTGTAGTCTAGTAAGGCACTATTAGAAAACACAAATTAGCACACCAGTCAGCCTTACCTCCTGATGCTCCCAATGCTTTTCTACTATTTCAACCTATCATTTGAGTCACGTGGCTCATTTTGTAATAGTGATCTTGCTTGCAATAATGGCGGTAACATCTTCCTTCATGTTTTAACTAGATAAGCATGGTTGTATTTACATTCTTAATCTCGTATTGCCTCCTTTAGTTAATCTTGTCTAGCCTAATATATAGTTTGATAAACAATATATGATGCTATATGTTAACTATTTTGAACCTCACTCTTGTTTCTAGCCAGTGGGTATAGAGGGACAGAGGGTGGCTTTAGGAGACAGATGCAAATGACATGATCTCAGTCCTACCTATTACGTACACAGGTAGCCCTGAGAACATGCTCAATTATATAGAATGCCTTCCTCTTCCCCTTCACCTGTAAAATAAAGGGCAAGAGGAACCTATTTTTTAAACATACTCTGAATAGCAAGAAGATAAACAAGAGGGAATCAATTGTTTAAAAATGAAAAAATAATGTATTATGTGCTTAGAGGTGAGTCTAGTCAAAGTTGAGGGCTGGAAGCTACTGAAAGCCCCACAAAACCTCATGCTGAATTCTTAGCTCACGTTCTGGTTAGTCTCTACCTACTCTGCAGGAATAAGCTGCTCTAAAGTTCTAGATTTTATGAAGATGTGCTCTGTTGTTATTATGTTTTTGTTGTATTCTTATGGGTCTCCCCCACCTCTTTACAAAACGTTTCCCCTTAGTTATTTCTGAATCTTGTCCCCAAATCATTACTGTTTGGATATCCCCCTCATATTAGACTGTTTGGGTTTCATAATTCTTTCACTCTGCCAAGCTTCCCTTGCTTATTTGTCTTTAATTTTTGTATTTTAAAAGCATTATTTATTATTATTATTATTGTTGTTGTTATTACTACTACTACTACTACTGGTGATGGTGGTAGTAGTAGTATTGAGAGAGAGAGAAAGACGGGGGGGGGGGAGAGTCAGAGAATACATGCCTGTGCCATAGTACAAATGCCGGTTAGTTTTAGAGAACAAGTTATGAAAATTGTGGAGAGCAGAGAGATTGACTCTGACATGAACTCTGGTGCTCACAATTTGGCCACTTCCCCTTGGTGGGGAGGCTGGTGGCACTCAGAGGAAGGGGAAGCAGGCTACCCAGATGAAACCTGATAGGCTGGGATCATATGATGGGGGAGGAGACCCCTCTGTCACAGGCCTAGGGAAGGGGAGTAGGGCGAATGAGGGAGGGAAGAATGGAAATATACAAGTGAGGGGATAATAATCGAGACATAATCTGAATAAATTATTTAAATAAATAAACAATAAAAGAAAAGAAAATGTTTTTTCCACTGTGTGTTCTGAGGTTTAGCCCACATTGTCAGTTTTCATGTGGTGAGTGCTTGTATCCACTAGGCTACCTCACAGAGCCTGAGCTCTTTCCAGAAGAATTGGAAAACCATGGTCTTCTTAACTTCTACCTATTGACAGAAAAAGCTAACTTTGTCAGGTAGTCAATAATGAGAAACAGGAACATATATGCAACCAGGAATCCCCAGAAGATGTCTGTACTGATAGATGTCACTTAACTAAAGTACTTTTTTTCTGAAAGGATAGAATTGTCTGTGAAAAGTGGATTATTTTGAAACATTGCGCTCTACCCAGGCACTGTTTTTTTTTCTAGCAAAGCTAAACAATAACCCTGTCGGTCCACAGCCCATTTAGCTCAATGTCTTCAGTTGTAATTATATAATGTGCTCATTTATTAGAACCTGAATTATGCAGCCTCTAGGGCTTCCTTAGACTTATTAGTCTAAAATACTGAATTTCAATGAGAAAACCTTAGGAGCCAATGCTTTCAGCTTTACAAAGGAATATTAGACATATGCTAATGGTATGAAATAAACGCCACTGGTATTAAGACAATAAGCAAGGACATTTTTACATGTGATAGGCAATATAAGTGAAACTAGGCAACAGTCATGATATTTTAAAAAATCTTCTCAATTAAACAGTGTGAAGTAATTCTATATGGTAGTACATGTCCACATGGTGCAAGGTGCTAAAAAAAGAATAAGCCCTGCTTTCTGCATTCAAAAATTAGTTCAGAAAAGCACAATTATGAAAATTTAATACTATCTTGAGGCAGAGTGTGATGATCATTTCTGAGAACTGGAGATTTTCCTTGTTTTTATGAAAACTGTCTTAGTAAGGATTTATATTGCTATTCTATTCAACACCATCATCACATGCAATATGGAGAGGAAAGGGTTTACTTCATTCACAGTTCCACATAACAATTCATCATCAAAAGCACTGAGTGTAGGAACTCATGCACAGCAGAACCCTGGAAGCAGGAGATGATGCAGAGGTCCCGGAAGAGTACTGCTTACTGGCTTGCTCCCCTTTGGCTGTCTCAGCCTGCTTTCTTATAGAACCTAGGACCACCAGACCAGGGGTTGCCCTGCTCCATAATGAGTTGGTCCCTCCCCCAATCAATGACTAATTAGGAGAATGTCCTTCAGGTTTACCTACAGCCAGATCTTATAGAGGCATTTTCAATTGAGGTTTCTCCCTCTCAGATGAGATTAAGTTGTGTCAAGTTGACAGGAAACTTTTCAGCACAAGGACAAAGTTAAGAAATTAAAGAAGAATGTGAGAACAAATGAAGAAAATAGGGGGAAAATGAAAATGTGCATTAAACGAGTAAAGTCAATGGATGAAACAAGGACAAAAAATCACCCTGAGAAGGACAACTGAGACCTAGAAAAGTAAACATTGCAAGTGGTGGGACTGAGGCACCAACCCAGCCACAAAACCTTCAACCAACAACAGATCCTGCTTGCAAGATGCACTCAGGCAATGATGACACAGAACCTGAAGAAGATGCCAACCAATGCCTAGTCTAATTTGAAGCCCCCACAATGAAAGGGAGCTCATGCCATACACTGCCTGGATGACCAGGAACCTGGTCCAGAGACCTAGGGTAGAACCACATATGTTTGGAACAGCAACAACAAATGAACGAAAGGAGTCCTAATGTTGCTCTGATATACTCATGGGTAGGTGCCTAGTCCAGTTGCCATCAGCTCCCTCGGCTGATGAGAGTGGTTGCAGAGACCCCAGAGCAAACCAAACATTAAGGAGAGAGAGGGAGGGAGGGAAGGAGGGGAGGGGAGGGAGGAAGGGAGAGAGAGAGAGAGAGAGAGAGAAGGGAGGGAGAGGGAGGGGGGGAGAGAAGGAGAGAGAGGGGAGAGAGAGGAGGAGAGAGGAGAGAGAGAGAGAGAGAGAGAGAGAGAGAGAGAGAGAGAGAGAGAGAGAGAGAGAGAGAGTCAGTGTTGGAGGTCTCCATCTTGTCCCTCCCCTTGAGCTCAGGAAACCCTGTGATAGAAGAGGAGGAGAAACTGGGAGGCAGAGGAGTCGAAGCCATGAGGAGAGCAAGGCCAGTGGAATGAATTAAACAGGCTGATAGGAGCTCACAGAGACGGGGGCAGAAATCAGGGAGCCTGTGTAGGTCTGACCTAGGTCCGCTGCATATACATTAGGGCTGTTTAGATTGGTGTGTGTGTGTGTGTGTGTGTGTGTGTGTGTGTGTGTGTGTGCGCGCGCGCGCGCACGCGCATGAACAATGGGAGTAGGAGTGTCTCATACACTTTGCCTGCTCTCTTTTGAGCTTTTTTTCTCCTATAAAGTTGCCTTGCCCTGCCTGGATGTGAGGGTTTGTGTCCAGCTTTATTGTATCTTGTTGTGCCATGTTAGGTTGATTTTCCTGGAAGGCCTGCTGTTCTTTGAGGCAAAATGAGAAGATGGGGTGGTGTGGATTCGGAGAAGATGGGTAGGGATGGGAAACTGGGAGAAGTGGAGGGAGGGAAGTTGTAATCGGGATGTATTGTATGAGAAAAGGATAAGTAAAAATTGAATAAAAAGAGTAAATTCAAAACCAGAGTATTTGGAGGACTATGGGAAAATATAAAGTTCCTTTTATAGCTCATGTTGTTTAGGTTATAAGAGATCTCAAAACGTCACTGAAAGCAATGTAACTGCAGGGAAGCATTTTCAAGGAATATATAGATAAATTGGAGTAGGGAGTAAGACAGAGGGACCACCCTGAAAGCTGATACAGCAACTTAATGGCTATTGGGGAGCTGTGATTTATCTTAGCTAACTTGTACTGATATAATGATTAAGGAAGAAAACTTTTAAAAAAGATCAAGGTTTGGCTGAATAACGCATTTCCAATGGTGTATATTCTAAATTATGTTTCAGATAGGTGACCCACTCATTTGTCTAGAAATGCACACTTGGAGGCCATCCAACATTCACAGGTTGACAAAAGCATGCCCGTGAGAATATTATATGGAAAAGGGATAGCAGAGATCTAGGGGCAGGTAACAGTTTAAGGAGTTAGATGTACAGGGCCATGCCTCTTAATCTTCGCTGTTTCTGAGCATTTCTTAAGCAATATTGATCCATAATTTACACATTTTGGTATTGATCTCTTGACGGTGTTGCTGTAAGTAATCCTGAGAGCTTAGTGAGAAAAACACCAAAAGACAATTGTATTACAAGGAAAAAATACTTGCTTTCATGTATGGATTTAGTTTGTTCTGAAATCTGAAAAGTTACTGTCCTATTTTTTCCTGCTGTGTTATTCCTATCTTAGCATGGATTCTATTCCATGAAGCAAAAGTCCCAAGATAAATAAGAAAGATGGCAAGAGTTTTCAATATCAAAAAAGAAGTACTAAAATAAAAAATGTACCATAAAATTGCAGACTTGTCACTGCAGATAAAGAGGGGAATCACTTCTCAGTACATTTCATTGTTGAGTAAAAGGAATGTTTTGAGAAAGTAGGTTTGCCATTTTTTTTTAATGTGTCATGTCTGGATATATTGTGTGTCCCTGACACAGTCTGGGGTTGTGCTAACTACCACAGTCACATGGCAAGAACGTTTGGTAGAGAATAAGTTCTATCTGAAACAGAGTTAGAGAGTTTGTCATTTAATGTCTCACTTTCAATTGAAGATTATATGATACATGCATATAACTTTTATTATTCCTGTGAGATCTCTTTTTTTTCAAAATTCTTCACAGTTATTTTCCACTATAAACCTTTTGATGCATGAATTTTATCACTGTAGAAATTTGAAGACACTATGTGAAAAGGGGGACCACTAAAAAGATCACATCCTTCATAATAAAATTACCCACAGTGGCCCAAGATAGGTTTAATACAATTAATTCCTCAGAAAATTTTATGTGAAGATTCCTAATTTTAATAGCATTAGTCTCATCAAGCATGCTCTATTTTATGAGGAATATATACCTGTGAGGCATTGTAAATGTTATAACTTCAGTTCCCCCTGGTGGCGGAACCTTCAAAGTGAATCATTCTGTCGGCAGCTCTCAGAGAGCTATGGCCTGGCTTCTGCCTGGAGACTCCAGAAGGCTAGAAAAGGGCTTATTCTTATGTATTTCAAAGGCTTTGGAGAAAGCATCTCACTTACATCCTTGGGACAGATTCAGGTGAGGACAGGGAAGAAAGAACACTGATGTCACATGTCACTGTTCTTTCCATGTAAAACCACATTTAAGTTACTCTAGTGAACCTTAAAAAGGATATACTCTGTAGCCAATTTGGAAATTCACTCTCAAATAAATCTGCTGCATTATTTGGTCTAAGACATAGTCAAGGAAAGGAAAATAATGAAAGAGGAGTATACATAAGAGATAACGAACAAAATAACCTATTCATAACTTGTTCATGCAAAGGAGCTGTTCTGTTGATATGATATCATTTTCAGGTAAGGTATATGAAAGACTCAAGCCTTAAAAATGATGGGTTTATTTGTTAAATGTTTTATTTATTTAAAACACCTTTAAAAAAAGTGGAGGTATTTCAGGTAAGTTGAGGCAACTGAGCTTCCAAAAACTCTGAGCAAATTCAGAAGTTTAGGATCCTGGCATGTGGTAGAATGAGGATTTGACCCCAAACTTCTTACTCTGAATTCTTATTCTTGTCATTTTCATCGTCATCGTCGTCATCGTCATCGTCGTCATCATCATCGTCATCCCCATCATCATCAATCATTATTATTTGCAGTTTAAAGCTTTGAGACACAAGCCAGGAAGCACAAAGTGGAATAATTTCCTGTGATGTAGGACACAGGCATGGCAGACGTGATCGAATTGCTCAACGTGTTCTATTTTCTGTAACACGAAGCTTAAAAATGCTTCTGATTCGTGTAATCCTACTGAAATGCAGGGCCTTAAGTACAACCATGTGTGCTTCTGCTATCAAATCTTGAAGCCCAGAAATATGTAGGATTATGAACTCCTTCAGGGTTCAGAAATTTTAATAATCGAGTAAGGTAGGGTTTTACTTTAAACTCTTTCTAATCCACAGATTTAAAAAGTCATTAGGAGGTGTAAATGTCAAGGAGAACACATAAATTCTCCAAACCCTGAAGTTATTTTGATGATAAATCTTCAAATTTCAACTCCCCAAACAACGATAAGCAGAAAGCATCCTTGGAGCATCTGACATGTTCAAATTATGAACGCAAATCCTTTCTCCCCCCATGCAAGAAGTTGTACCTTTCATGGCTCTGGTGCCAGTGGTTCCTAGGTACTTATTTAAACTCTTAGATACTTATTTAAAGTAACAAATACTCAATTTATCACAATTTACTTATCAGCAACAACATAGTTTCATCTTATTGTTAGTAGGAACCACCCGCTGACTGGCATTCAGACGAGTGATGCCCCAGCATTATTTATAAATGGTTTACTCCAATTATTCTGGTGTAAATTCTTCAATTAGTAGGGAATAAAAAAAAAAAAACAGTGTAAATATGGCCAGTAACATGGAAGAGGAAGTCCAGTAGACTCTTGGAAACTTTCTTTGCTGATAAAAAGATGCTGTAGGCTTCAGATATCTGACCTGTATACATTTCAAGACCTTTGTCAGTGGGTCCTCAAGCCAGACACAGTACTCAACCTACATGGCATTATTCATTTCTCCATGTCCTTAGCTTATTACCACAGAAGTAGGCTTTCTTGTCTTGTTCTACACTGCGCTGAAGTGTTAACATCATAACCTTTGCTTGAGATCTCTTGCTAAGCAATGTTGTGCCGTTGCTAACGTTGATCTGAAAAGGTGAAAGGGCACCTGGCTTATTGCAAAGATAGGTGAAACAAAAGAAAAATCCATAAAGCATATAATTGAGTGGTTTCATCATACTTCCCAGAAAGGCATGCATTTAAAAACAGGAACATCATATTTCTGGCATTTTCCATTTAGTATTCTGAGGCTCTGATTGGTGGGCTGTGTGCTGACACCAAAGGTGCAGCATCTTGCATATAAAGAAAGAATTTGAGTTCTTAATTGGACTGTTTCTTTCTTAGACTCATGATAAGTACTAATAAATACCCTCGATGTTTAGAATACGTCTAATTCACTTTTCTGCTCATTGTAGCTAAAATCAAGGTAGGTGATTGTAATGGTGACTTGTCCCTGACTTGTCTCATTACTGTAACAAAGTACCTGACGAAAGCAGGCATTAGAAAAGAAATGTTGAATGTGGCTGTCAGCTTGAGGTATGCTCCATTCTGATGAGAAACCCTGGCTGCAAGAGCTGGAGGGAGCTTGTTATACTGCGTCTGCAGTCAGGAGGGCACGAGCAATGCCCCAGTGCCTTCAGCATACTTTCTCTGTTTTGATTTTGTGTGGCAATTAGGGTTGATTTTTCCTATTTCCGTTAATGTAATTTAGAAAATCCCTCACAGACATGTCCAGAGCCATGCAGGATTCCAGAACCTGTCACGTTGACAATCTGATTAACTATCACAGTGTGCGGTGGTTTGAGGAAGAACGGGTTCCAAGGCTCATCCATTCGAAAGCATGGCCATGAGGGAGCAGCACTACGAGAGAGGATTATGCCACAATTACTATACTATTCCCACTAAACATTTTAAATTATCTCATCTCAATGAGCCAACTCTTAGAATTTAGTTCGATTTAAGATTGTTTCAGTGTTCAGTTGTTTTCATGGTGTTTCCTGACAGTCACTTGAATTGAACACCTGAATTACTTAGCTATACACAAAAGTGAATTGGTTTTTCTAGCACGAGCCTTGTACCGAATCATAAGTATAGTAAGCGAGTGTCCTGGAAACTGATGGGTGCTGACTATTCATGGACAGAAGTCAGAATGTTGTTAGTATATATATTTAGAACTTAAATATTGTTAGGAAATTTTAGTATACAACGCCTTGTGCTGAATTTTTCTGAGATATTATTTATTTATTTATTATATTTGTATTTAAAATAAATAGTACCTAGCCAGGGAATAGAATGTTGTGAAAGAGCCATGGAGATGGCAAATCATAATCTGGTCAGACCTTCTGCTGTCTCATCAAGAGAACCTTTAAGCAATTATAAAAGACACTGGCCACAGAAAGTGCGGGTTTTACAAATCATAATCAGAACACTGAACAATTAACTCCTGGGCTGGGTATGTAGCTCAGCTGTTAGTTGCATAAGATGAGAGATTTTTTTTTTGCAAGTTTCCACTTAATGAGGAAAAACATCTAGGATGAAACAGAGAACATATGATGTAGAGTGTTTTACAGAGCAGTGAAAGAGAGGTAGATGACAAACAGGAGCAAACACGGTATTGCAACTTTGAACTTTATTGAAGAGGCCAGGTGAAACTATCACCAAATGTATGTAGTCCCCAGTAACCAGCTGTTAGTGACTTGGTAGGTCTGTCTTCCCACACATATTCTTAAGGTAATTTTATGTTTTATAAGATTCCTTTCTTTAGATTTCAGTTGTTAGAGACTGGAAACACTTCATCCAGACAAAGAACATTCAATAAGGCAAATGAAGGCAGAAGAGGAGCAACTCCTGGGAGAGGAACGCTTTCCATGTGATAAACTACACCATGTTAAAAATGAGTATCTGTGGAACCATGTTCATTTGAGTTTTAAAGCAAGGTGATCTATTGCTAAGTTAATAGAACCAACTGAATGTCCATTTTATATATCCACTATCAGAAGGGTAGCATTTTCATTTATTATGATAAGTCAAAAGCACTGCCTGATTTTTAAATACAGCAACCAAAAAGATATTTTTTAAAGAATCTTTTTACTCTTGAGTTTTGAAAGCTGCCTTTCTTTTGGGAACATTCACGTTGTTAATTTATGCTGCTATGATTACACAATCCAATTTTTAGGCATTCCTTAAAAAAACATATTTTTAAAGATTCCAGTGTGCCTGAGAAAAATATTCTGTGTTCACAGTATGGTGTTTATCTCTGATTTAAACAGTCTTCAAACATCTTGCTATTGTATAGCTTTAGGCAACAAAGTCCTAACATCTCCCCACAGGGCTTGGTGGAAAATGCTTGCTGTTGTGTGCGTCCTCATATTTCTTCGGATCTTCAGACAACTTCTACATTCTTGAGCCTACGGCTTCATGTGGTTAGCGCTGTTCAGTATGGAACTTAAGGCTTTTTTCTCATACAATGGCTTCTGGGTCTATTATACCATAAGTAAAAGCAGAAAGTATCTCAAAAGAATGAATGAAATTCTAGGGGCCGTTATCATTCAAACAGAGGTCACTTATGTATTTATGTTGAGAAAGGTCCTCATGTAGCCAAGGCTGGCCTGGAAATCACTATGTTGATGAGATTGGTGGTTACATCCTATTCCCCCTCCACTGCTCAGCTTTGTGCCATTATAGCTAGATGGAAAGTCACTTTTTGAGTGTTAAATCGAGAACCACAGTATAGAGCTTAATGAGCTAATGCGTGGATTTCATTAATTCAAAAATATTTACTGCACAGCTATATTTTAAGTAACAGTAACATTTAAAAATGACTAGAGCAGGTAGAGTTATAACCTAAAAAGAATAACAAGACACCCAGAAACCGCCCTCCACTATCTTAAATCCCAGAAAAAACAAAGTATAGAAGTATATGCAGACTTTCTTTTCTTTTAATATGTAGATTATATTTTCATCAAGAGATAGAAGAATAAATAAAGCAGACACATATATTGTATTTGTATGTACCAGGATTTTATGACCATTAGTTCAGTTGATCCCTACAATTAACCATCACAGAACCAGACAGTATCCTTACTTATCAGAAGGCAAGACTTCAGTTTAGAGAGACATCCAAGTTTATCAACTGGCAAACAACAAAGATGGTGGTTTAACTTATGTTGTCACATTCCAAGGATTTTATTCTTTTTAATGAGTGCGTGCGTGTGCATGTGCGCACGCACAGTCACACACACACACACACACACACACACACACACACACACACACACACACATTGCTATCCTAAGAATGAATGATAGAGGCATAGAAGATGGGCAACAACAATGAATTAGCAGCATAAGCACTCACTAGGTAATGGCACTTCTGTAACAGGAAGGGGATTTTACATCAATTGATAAAGGGGCATTATATCATTGTATTGATCGTAAGTTAGACATTTATGCCTTTGAGTACACAACCATAATTATTTTCTTTCACTTATTTCCTTAAAATTTCTTGTACTTAATGTTTTATTTGCAGGATAGCATGCAAGTTGTGTTGTCTTTTGAGTGACTTCTCTGGGACAACATGGACAAATGTGCATTTACCCCAGATTGCAACATTGATCAGGAAATGGGTCTCCACAAAGAACGTGAGGGGTGGGATTCTTACAAGAATATAAATGACTCAAAAGCAGCTATCAAACCAATATCATCACCACCACGCAGCATAGCTGAGGACTTACAAAGTCCACATCCCCGGAGGTCCCTGTATGACGTACAGGTACCTGGGCTGTTGTGATCTCTCTGTCCCTAGTGAATGGTCTTTACTTTTATAAGCCAGGAGTGGACTGTATGACTCTTGCAAGATCCTGAGATTAAGTTTCAGTTAGCTTCCTGAGAAAGTGTTGGTGGTGTAATGGTGAACACAGATGTCTTCTAAATACCTTCCAGAGTCCAGTGAGTGTTGGTTATTTCCTGGAGCTTATGATCCCTTCTCACTCAGGGAGAAAGTTTGAAGTCAGATGAAATGTTTATACAGCCCAGCCTTTGCTGAAGTTTTTTTTTTTTATTATAATTTATTCACATTATGTCCTGATTAGAATCCCCTCACTCTTAACATCCTGTTTCCACCCTCCCTCCCTTTTCTACCCTATTCCCCTCCCCTAGACCTCTGAATGATGGGGTTCACCTCACCGTCTGACCACAGCCTATCAGGGATAGCCTGCATCCCCTTCCTCTGTGTTCCCATAGGGCCTTTCTGCCAGGTTTTAAAACAATTGTTGACATATCTTGACCCAGGAAGTCAGCCATAATTCAATTATAATAAGCAATTAAAGGATTCTTCATCCAATTGTCCTACTCACTCTACAAACTTCTCAGACCAAACCAAACATAGCCTGCAGCCCACACTTAAGACAACCTGAGCTGGGCAACTTCTAAAGCATGCTTGGCAGCAGGGGCCTTGCTTGTTCCTAACCAGTCTTCTGAGACAGGGCACTCAGGAGTCCCGTCAGAAACATAGACCTTTAGATCTCACAACAGGCCTGTAGAATCAGCATGGACAGTCTTAATCCACATAATTCTTCATCACTGCTGAGGTAGGACAGAAAGACAAGACATTATGGGGACATGAGGAGAAAAAGCTGGGAGAAGGAGATGGCTCTGTGCTTAACTTTTTAAAAAAATTTTTTTAATTAATTTATTCTTGTTACATCTCAATGGTTATCCATTCCCTTGTATCCTCCCATTCTTCCCTTCCTCCCATTTTTCCATTATTCCCCTCCCCTATGACTGTTCCTGAGGGAGATTACCTCCCCCTGTATATGCTCATAGGGTATCAAATCTCTTCTTGGTAACCTGCTGTCCTTACTGATGATAAAATCTGAGGTCTTGAGACTCCACTAGAAAACATCTACCAGACACAGAGACAATATACCTTCCCCAAGAGACACCCTGTCTAGGACAGCAAATAAGCTGTTCTCACTCATGGTCAGACGATGTAATCGCAAACACATGCCCATCGCAGATGCTGAGGACACTGATTATGGTGTGTTTGTCTAGGGATAAAATACAGTGTAACTTAATAATCTTAGCACTCTTCTCTCCTAGACCTAAACGGTGTCCCTCATAAACCCACCTGACTGAGAAAAATTAACATTAAGCCAAGTTATAAACTACTATCTTTGAACAACGTGAGAAAGGTGCTTTGGGTTCTTAGCAGCCTCAGGTGATAGAAGTTGAGAGGCTGGAGAGACGTCTCAGCAGTAAAAGAGCTTACCCACGTGGTGGCTCACACACTTATGTAATGCTAGTTCCCTAGAACTAGTTGTAATGCATATTTAGACTTCCATGAGCTCTTGCACACACAGGGTACACATAATACACTCAGACACACACACACACACACACACACACACACACACACACACTAAAATAAATATTTAAAGAAAAAAGACAATGTAACTTGAGAGCTACCAAACATCTCATATAAAGAAACCATATTCTCTCTCTCTCTCTCTCTCTCTCTCTCTCTCTCTCTCTCTCTCTCTCCCTCCTTCTTTCCCTCTATTCCCTCCTTTCCTCTTTCAGAAGCCCATTCTTATCTTACCAGGTGTGCTTTGCTCTCACTTTTGGAATACCTTTCTATTTTGTTAGTGTTGAGTAAAATTCTGGTTTTATTACAGACACAGCCATCTTTCCTCATATTCCACCCTCAACCCTGACTTCTCTGTCCCCCATCTCTATTTAATACTGCCTGATAGAGTATCCCTCTTAAAGCCATTACACAAGTCTTCTTTAGTAAGCTCAATTTGCTTTAAATTTAGCTCACACTAAAATTCATTTATTTTTCTGAGCCATGAATCCAGTTTTGCCTAGGTGGAGGTTCTGGAAGCTGTGCGTGTGTCTTCTGTTTTTGTTGATGTTGACTTTTCTAAGCATGAGGAGCATTAGTTTAAGCAGTAATGCCTCTTACGATAATAGCTGTATTTCTTGCTGCAAAGCTTCCCTACCCTCGTATGGATACTATTATTGTAAAAATGTCACTTCAATATTCATCTTGACTCACTCACAGGGATGCAGAACGTAGTGTTGGCCAAATTTGTTTAGAAGACCCCATGCCTAACAGCCATGCATGCTTTGTAGGAATGAGGAGCAGAAAGATCAAACTAATTACAGCGCCATTCAACTTAGGGTTGGCATCTGAAGGTATTCAGATGAATGCTACACTGAAGCATTCTGTACTGTTTCTGTCTGGATAAAGTTGAGTTTGAAGATTACTATTCATTTTGACTGGCTGTGTGGTCTTTACCATGATGTCTACCCTCTTTGAGCCTTAATGTTTAATTGGAAAATTGGAGCTAATATAATACCTGCTTTGTAACAAGTGTGTGAATATTAAAGTGCATAGCACAAATAGGTCTCAGTTAGTTATTTTTCTGGCAAAAACAGGATAAACATTAAAGCATGACAGAAAATTATTATGTAAATAGCTAATAGATTAGCAGAAATTTATTTACATAATTAACCTTCTATGAGTCTTCATCATATTAAGATTTAAACGCAAAAAATAATGAGATGGCATTTTTACCCTTTTAAAAATAATTTTAGAAATATATATCAATTATAGAATGTCAGACATTTTAAAGAACACCTAATAAAATCCCCAATACCATACATAAGAAGCTCAGTTTAAAGCTGTTGGTCAAGGATGTGCAAGGTCATACATGTATCAAAACACACAGTCTATTTCTATTTCCCCTAAGATGTGGAAGGTAGACATTTGGTGAAGACACCATGAACATCAGAAACAGAGTCCAGAGTCTCTTGAGCTGCAACTGACCTGAATATCTCCTCTCTGAGGGCTAGCTTTCATGGTACCACAAACTTCTAAAGTGAGAAGCAAACAGCAGCCCTACCATGCTATGATGCCTATGAGCCCCAATGACTGTGAGCATTGCAGCATAACCCTAAGAATACAGTAGTGGCTTATATATTTTAGCAGTAACTTACAGTCCTTTAATTGGAATTAAGGCCTTCCCAGCAGGAAAGAAACCATGCCTGGGAACATAGTCATTTATCCAGGGCTAGTAAAGTCATGGACCTTGCAGAGACCCTATGACTGCTTTGCTGGGCCAGCAATCCCTAACATCTATAAAAGTTTGTCCTTACACCCACAGAGAAGTTTAGTTCTTAGTCCTCATCGAGGACACTTCTCTCTGCAACAGAGACCTCTTCAGAACACCACAACCAATCAACATGCAGAGTTGAGTACATGAGAGTGCAACCGAGTTTCAATGGTTACTTCCACAAATCAGTTCCACACATAAGTCTCTCAGGAGATATTGCAGAAGAAAGGGTAGGAAGACCGTAAAAGGCAAAGGTTGGTTAAGTTTGGTGTGAATTTTTTTCCTAGTAACATCAGCACTGTAACCCTAAACTCTCACTGATATGACTCCCCAAAACTTGGCTGAACAAGGACAAGTAGACATGCTAAAGTGGACACGGAAATCTCATGAGCCTCAGTCCTACACAAAGACCTTCAGGCAATTATAGAATTCTGAAAGCCGGAAAAATAGTCTTCCCCATAGACAACCATGCCAATCGGTTGTAAAGCCACAAGGTCAGTCCTGAAATCATACTTATGACTAATATTATATAGACTGAACAGGTTATATATAGGAATATAAATGTCTGTACACATATGCATTTGAATGTAATAGTTATCAACGCAAAAAAAAAAAAACCGTGAATGCGAAAGAGAACAAAGAAGGTATAGAGTATGAGTTAGAAGGAGGAAAGAGAGGGGAGAAATGATATATATTATAATGTCAAAGCAAAACTTTTAGAAATATCACAAAGATAAAATAAAAATCAACCAATTCAATTACTCAAGTAAAAGAAGTCTTAGTATTTTAGAGGCCATCATATGTGAATCTATAATTGCATGTGTGAATTTATGTAAACAAAAGTATTATACTGTGAAAACTAATTTCCAATTTATTCAAGTGAATTTGTCATTTAGCATGCTGTTGAAAGCTTAGATATTATAGGCAGAGAGCTTGTATTCAAACCCTGACAATACCATTTAGAACAAAACAACCAGATGTGGCACAAATATGAAAGCTATCACTCAGGAAGCTGAGGCAGGAGGATTGCCATAAGCTTGTGGACAGCCTTGGTTACACAGGAAGTTCTAGTTCAGCCTAGGCTACCATGTGAGTCCTGCTCTCAGAAAACCAAACCAACCAATCAAAAATACTACATAATAAATAAGAAGTCATACATAGTTATTCTTTGATGATTAAGTCTTCATTAGGAATATGTATTAAGCCATAAAAGATATGTGCAGCCTCTTGGAAAATATTCTTCTACTATTATACTGTCATGAATACAATTTTCACTTCTTTTAAACACAAACATGCACACACATGCACACACATTTATGTCATAATAAATTATGCCTTACTGGTTTCTGCACACATTTTTGAATGATACTCTAGGCCACAAGTCAAGTTTGTAGTAGAACCACTTATTTTTTTTTTTTACCGATTTTGAGATTAAGATACACAGATTAGATATATAGATCAGGGCATGACTCAAATCTGCTGGAGATTTTGGGAAGGTTTAAGGATTTAGAGGAAGATTTTCAAAGAGAAAAGACAATGTAAAGGGAGGTTTACAGCAGTTTTATTTCTTTAAGATGGTGGTCCAACTGCAGTTGTGCCTCTGTGAGAAAGGATGGTGCCTCCATGTTTTAGCAGGCATGGACACTGACATGCAGTGAAGAATTTTGAAACACTGTGTTAGTAGTTTTATGTTTGGTGCAGTTCTAATACCAGATAAGCTGCTAGACTTGAATTCTCTTTGGCACAAAGATCTTTCTTGAACAGCAAAACCGTAGATCCTGGAGCCAGCTGAAGCTGGATCAAATTTACAGACCCCTGGCAAGACAGGCTCCATGAGGATTCCATTTTCCAGGCCCAATGTGGTGTTTTTAAGCCACCTGAGCTGATTGATGTTCATCCAGACTCCTGCCACTCTGCACATCAGAACTATGCATCCGCATGTGGTTCCGTTCAGTGGAGACTCTCAGAGTCTGGGCATCCCTTCCTGTTTCCAAGCCTGGCTCACCCTGGACACGGTATGCATTTCTTATTCAGCTAGTTTCACTCTCTATTTCACTTTCTCATAACTACTAACTGTTAAATAATATCTCCACTAAGAATAATCACTCCACATGAAGGAGTCACATTTCTGATCACTTACAGAGGTGTGAAATTTGCTGCATTGGAAGATCATATCTCAGTGAAATAGATGCTTAGTACTGCCAACAGTTTGGGGGCAAGGAAATTAAATTTAATATGTACCTCATATTACAGAGAGAATAAAATCAATTAATAGTTCAGACACGGCGCATATAATCCTTTCGTAGACTACTGTTGGTGGCTATCAATGCAGAAGCAACAGTTATCCCCGAATACAGATCAGTTAGCATCATTGAATCCAAATGCAAGGACAGTATCATTAGCGGGAGAAGGAGAAGAACACCACAAACTGCACTTTCTCTTTACACAGGCTTTTTACTGACCATTTGGGCTAGTTTCCAACTTTGACTTTGATTTTATTTTCTAAAACTCGTTTACTGCTCCTCAAGGATTTTGCTACTGCTTCCAAAGTTATTTTTTACAATTACTTATTTGTCTGTTACTTTGTTTATCACATGTTGGGGAGTGGCGGGAGGCATATGACTTGGCAAGGGTGTGGAGGTCTGTGAAAAACTTGCAGATCTTGGTCCTTTCTTTTTGCCATGTGGGTTCTAAAGATCAAGCTCAAGTCATCTGATTGGCTGCAAGTACTCTTGCTCACAGAGCCATCTTGCTAGCCCTCTAATTACTTTTTATGTCACAATCTGAAAGCTGTACTTCTAAACACCAATACTGCTCTATGGTTTCAGAATAACATAGTATCAAGCAACTACATGCTTGGAAGTAACTTTATTAATTAAAAAAACTCTTAGCTACATTTACAGGACAGTAGGGTTGACATCAGTTATAATTGTAAGAAAAATGTTTTTCTGCCCTAATGGAAGTGATACTCTATTATCATGTAAACATTTCAAAAGCACTACATTATGACTTAAACTCACCACCTTCCTTGAAAGTCAAGCTTTATCTATTCTTACTATTTTGCTATCACTCATACAATGATAAGAATATATATCTTCACTTTTAGCATACTGTTAGCTTGAGCAGTCAGATTATAAATGTGAATATAATTACTGAGTTTGGTTTTCTCCTATTGGAATACTTTCACGTTCACTCCAAACTTGCTTCCTTCAAATTTTATTTTCTTGTTATTTATTGATGTCACTATCCACCTCAATGATCTTACTCATTATTTTAAGTATTCCTTTCTGTGAATAATACGTGCTGACAGTATATTGTTGAATAAGGCACTTGAAAAATAACTTAGTGCTGACAAATAACAAGGAATGCCATGGCCTTTGGAAAATATCTTTCAAATATACAAATTTGACATTTTATTTTATGTTTATTTTAAACAATAACTTTTAAAGATATATTTACTATCTATCTAAACATTTAAAAGATACAATTTAACAGCTAGTTAAGCTCAGGGCTTAGCAGGCATCAGAATAAATTATTAAAATGTACATTCATCATATCAGAAGGCAAGCCTGTGCCCATTATTGAATCACTCCTCATTCCTCCCTTTCCCAGCTCCTGGCAAATACTAACATCCATTCTCTTTCCCCCAATGTGCCTACCATAGACGTGTCATACAACACCCAGGGACTTGGTTTTACCTTCTTTTATTTAATGGGTTTTCAAGTTGATTAAGTTGATCCTCATGTTGATTCCTTCCTTGATTTTCTGTTGTGTGCATAAATTATAGTTTGTTCATGCACCCATTTGCTGGCACACATTTGGGTTATCTCTTCCTTTAGTCCCTATGCATTCTTTTCAAATATTTGTGTGTGGGTTTTTGTGTGGAAATATGTTTTTTAATTCCTATCAGCATCTTCTCTTCAGTGTAGACCTAATGGTGAAACTACTGGGTCCTATAGTAAGTCTCTCATTACTACTTTAAGAGAATCAGAATCTGTTTTCCAGAATGGCCATACCACTCTCAACACATCAGCAATTTATCAGGACCCTAATGTGTTCATATCATGATGAAAGGTTCCTTTCTATTTTTTGTAGTTACTTAAATGACCACAAAGAGGTATTGTATTGTGCTTTTAAACTGAAATCACTAATGACAAATGATGTTCAACATCTTTTCATGTGTTTGTTGTTCTTTTACATTTTGTTCTCAGCATAGTCTCTATTCAGAATCATTATATATTTTCTGGCTGAATTATTCATCTTTGGGTGCACTGAGCTGTAAAAATGTTTTATATAGTCTGGATATAAGGCTCTTATGAAATAAGTGATTTGCCAATATCCTCATACGTTCTATGGGTTATCAGTTTATTCTGTGTCTTTGGAAATGAATTAAAATGAAGATAGTAATGTTTAATTTATCTATATTTGACTCCATTGTTGACAAGTTTGCTGTTATGTCTAGAAACTATTTCTAATCTAAGTAAAGATGATATGCTTTTTACATTTTGTTCTAAGAGTTGAATAGCTTGATAGATTTTGTTCTATGATCTAGTTTTTAGTTAAAGGAGGATTCAACATCACCATTCCACAAATGGATGTCAGGTTATTTCCTAACCCAAAGGGCACATTTCTCTGTTCAATTGTCTTTCTACTCTGGTCATAATAATATACCATAAATGTCGCCTATCACATCTGTCATTTATAGCTCGTGGTCAACATATGAATCTAATGTCAGTATCACATTTCTTTGAGGACTATAGATAACAGAGTAAGTTTAAAATTGAGAATTTCTTCAACTTTTGAAACAGAGAGGCACAGCTTCTCCAGTATTTTTCAACACTGCTTAGTTGTTGCTCTGCATACGTTCTGCCATATGTTTTCTGGGTCACCTTCTCAATTTCTGATAAAGATAACATGGCTGGGGATGTGATGACAATAATACCAAGTCTGGCATCTGCTGTTTAGTAGCAAGCATTCTGCTTCTTTCTCCTCAGCCACTTCCAGGGTTTGCTTATAATCATACCATGTATGGTTTGCAGGAGTGTCTCCTAAATGTCTACATGGTGAAGGATTTTCCCTGGAGGTGGCAATACTGAAAAGTGGCCAGGGTCTGGTAGGAGGCCCTTACATCATTGCGTGTGTTCCTGTCCAACTGACTGTAGTGTACTGTCCACACACTTTTCTCCTGGGCTTGTACTATGAGCATTTTGCTGTGATATGTGCTTTCTACCATTGCCTTCTGATGTCATAAGAGTCTTTAAGCACGGATCTTGTCTTTGACCAGAACCTATAACATTGTCATGTAATCATTTCTCTTTACAAAATTTACCCTTAAATACGTTGGTACAGTAATATGCAGCTGAGAAGTACAGCACTCAACCTAGATGTCCCCTTATAACACTCCTGCTGGCTTTCTACCCCACTCTGGTTACACTTCACACTCCCTCCCTCCCTTGGCCTACAACCTTCTGTGCATCTACCCTTCCCCTGTTACCTATCTTAAAAGCACCTCACTGCCTCAATGGTTTCTTTATGATTCTGACCAGGCCATTCTTGTTTTCCCTATTAGATCTATTGCTTTTTACTCTGCCTCAACTGAAATTCTTTTCTCTGAAACATTTGCAAGCACACTTGCTTTCATTGCTATAGTCTCTGTGGGACATCCTCCAGAGGGTTAAAGCCTTGTCCCAATGCACACAACATAGCACTTTGGGACTTGCTAAAACCATTAAGAACTGGGACCCAGGGAGAACAACTTAGGTTACTGAAACTGTGTCGTCATAAGGTTTACTAGACCTATTAGAACTCCGCCACCTCCCTTTTTCTCTCTGTTCCTTTCTTCCTCCTACATTGTCTCTTTCCCTCCTGCTATCCCTCCCTCCTCTCTTTCATGGACACCGAGAGAGGAGGACATTCCTCCTTGCCATGATATTCTGCTTTCTCCAAAGCCATAGCCACAACTAAACAGTTTAAGTTGACTATTACAGATATTTTATCATAGCAATAGAAGGCTGGCAGAAGCGTTAAACTCCTAGTTACAGTCTTTTACTCAAGATGCTTTGCCACATTTATCACTTAATTGTCTGTTGCAAAAACCCCATAACTTCTACTCTTTAGTTGCTTTGCTCATATTATCTTCTTTTGTTTTCTTTGAGGTAATTATAGTCCATGAAAACATCCCATTGGTTGCTTATTTCTATCTGTGCATCTTGCAGTGAGCTTGGCACATAACTTTTTTTTCTTCCAAAGATCCAAAACTATTTTTTAAAAAAAAAAGGCTTATAGAAAACCGTCTCTGTCATCTTTTCATTTGGAAAGCTACTAACCTGCATGCCCGGCATACTCAGATAATCAAGTTTACTCCTTCTCAAGTCTCTGAAGGAGTCAAAGACGAGGTAGCTTAGTTTTACAGTTCTTCTTGCCACAGGTAATCAATTGTATATATGTGTAATAATATAAATCAATATGTACAAAAATGAAATAATTTAAAAAATAAAATAAAACGACAACAGCAACAACAACAACAACAAAAAACGAAGCAAGTGGCAAAGATACCATTGTCTGCCTTATAGTAATACAGTCTGCCACAATTATGTGTGTGTGTGTATATATATATATGTATATATATATATATATAAAATTATAAAAACAGGAATTTCTCACAAGGGATCTCCCCGTGATCTTTTAGTGGACACCCGCAGGAAATAAGTCAATTATTGCGTCATTTTGAAAACATTCATCAGAGCTCATGTCTTTCCCTAGGGCCAGAACTGCTGCATAGTCATTGTCCCACATGGCCACACTGCATGGCGTTGTGGCACATGCCTTTAGTCCCAGCACTCCTGAGGCAGAGGCAGGTAGATCTCTGTGAATTTGAGGCCAGCCTGGTCTACAAAGCAAGTCTAGGAAAGCCAATACTACACAGAGAAACCCTGCCTTGACAAACCAAAAACAAAAACAAAAAAAAAAAACCCAAAAACAAAAAAAGTAAAAATGTGGAAACACTAAAATTATGTCTTCTTTTTAAGTTTATTTTTAAAACTTATTTTATACAATCTTTCTCATCCTCAACCTTTTCCGTTTCTCTACCAACTTCCTCTCTCTCTTTTTTCGAGACAGGGTTTCTCTATGTAGCCTTGGCTGTCCTTGACTCACTTGGTAGACCAGGCTGGCCTCGAACTCACAGCGATCCACCTGCCTTTGCCTGGAAAAATAAACAAAAACAAGTTTTAAATTCTCAAACACTTAAGCAGTGATGACAGTTTCATGTCAATGCCACTAGATGGCAGCATAATAAAATTGGATGAAAGTTCCTGGGCAGAGAATCAACTTTATGAAGGAACACACTAGTGGAAAATGAAGTGATAATTGATTTTGTTGTTGTAGTTTTTCTTTGTTTTAATACATATTAGAAGAAATAAAATAACATAACTTTCCTCCATTTTTTTTCTCCCACCAACTACTCCTAGCTACCTTCCATTGTCCCCACCTACCCTCAAGTTGATAGCCTTTTTTTTATTGCTGTACACACACACACACACACACACACACACACACACACACATTTGCTGAGTCTGTTTTCTGTTTGTGTGTTTGTGGTTTTTGGACTGATCCTTGGCACAAGACAATTGATCAAGGTGCTCATCCCCAGACAAGGCTGGTTCTCCTTCCCTTTGGCAGTCATTTTCTTGACAAAATAACCTACAGGCAACCAAGGATTGCCTTGTAGCCTACAAAACAGCAAGTGGGTTTGCTTTATTTTTTCTGCAAATACTGTATTCAGTGAGGAAAATACTGTAAGATATTATAAATAACAAAAATTGTATTTGTAATACTATAGCATTTGCTAACAAACAGTTTGCTTTTACTATAAGCAGAGATACTTAGTTAAAAGGAGCAATTAAATATGCTTTCTAATATGAGCTCAGCTGTGTCTTCCAAATTCATACGTTGAAGTATTGAGATTCTGTAGGTCAGGCTGCGGCTGTATTTGGAGGTGGGGACTGCTAGAGCTAGTCAGTTTCAGTGGAGTCATTAGGGTGAGCTCTATCCCTCCATGATTACCGTTCTTTAGGAATAAGTGGTCTGGGTGCAGCCGTACACGGAGGCTTGAGTGTGAAGGCCAAAGAAGACCGACATCCACGAGTGTAAGAGAGATGCCACAGAAGACACAATCCTCACCAATCCCAGGATCCAGGACTCAAGAACTGGGAGAGAATTTATTTCTGCTGTACTTGACACCCAATAGCATTTTGATAAAGCACCCTGAACAAATTAATAGCATTTCTACGCGATGGGGCTTCTGTGCCCAAATGTAAACAAAACATGAAAACAGACAAATCTTATGGTAGATGTGAGTTAGTCATGCTACCAGTAGCAGAGGGGAGGCACTCTCTCAGATGCTAGTGCGAGGCCTCATAGAGTATTTGATGGCTATCTTAAAATTGAATAGGGATTTTCTGTGTAGACATCACAATGAGAATAAATATTACCTAGGTAAAAGAATATGTCATTAAAGATATATAAGCTAAATTAAATGTTGATAATCGAAAAAGCCACCTGGCATTTTACTGTCTTATGGACTTATTAAATATGTAATACAAAAGAATTTGAATTGGAGGTGTTTTATATAAAGGGATAATATTGTTCCAAAAAGCTAAATAATATGTAGGTCACTAAACCAAAATCCAAGGGTCGGAGTAGATACCTTCCCTTGATCCTGGTGACTCACAAGAATTTGATGCTAAGAGCCTATTGCTGAATATAGTGCATATTTGATCAAAAGATATGGAAAAAGTCAAGCTGATATTGACCTGGAAACTTCTTCCCTGTTTGTTAAGCTGAGTTTAACCAACCACTTTCTGATTAAACTAAGTCAGCTTCTACAAGATGGGATAGGTGATACTAAGGATGAGGAAATAATATGTAGTTATGGAGACCAGAGCAGCAGGATTAAATGGAAAGGGAAGGAGAGGAGAGGAGTAAGTGGAAGATTATGGAAGGGAGAACTATCACTAAGGGCCATTTGAGAGGTCATACGAAAACTTCCTACTATAAAAGTTTCTTAAAATATAAAATATATAATGAAATCTGACTGGAGTCACCGAACAACAGAGGAGGTAGTGCCCCAACTAGCAATCTTTCCCTGCCAAGTCAAGCCCCCAGTGCTAGGAATGGGTTACATCTAGTTGAATCATTGACCAAAGGGGCCACATGGAATTCCCTATACATCTCAGGCCATTGCTAAATCTATTGGTTGCTCTACACAAACTGATGCTCAGGCCCTATTGTTGAAGACAACACTTAAATATCACACTGAGCACAGAGAAACAGAGTCGGTGCCTGACGATATATTAATAATAATTGAATTTAATAACATAAACTGATTAATTCAATGGAATTATTTGTAGGATCTTAGTAGTAAAAAGTATATACAAAGAGATGCTTTATTGTTCATATCATTCTGTCCTTGCAAGGTCTGAGATGGCTTATCACTAAAAATGAGTAAATCAGACATGTGGTTTACACATATGTAAAAGAGGGCACAACATAGTGAATTAGGAAGAAGTACTAACCAAGAAACAGGTTGCAGAGACAAAGGTTAATATTGTATTTCTTGATCCAGGACAAAAACATAAAGAAGTAAGATTGGAAGAAGTAGTTCCCTAGTCTTAAGGTCCACAATATAGCTTCTTATTTTCTCCATTGAAGACACAGAAAATTCTCCACAATACATTATAGGTGAAGAACCGGAATGCTTATTTGACACTGCCTCTAGCAGTTTACTGTTAACATGGCAACAGTTTTGATGTCTCTTCATATTACTTTTTCCTGAACAAGTTGAAAGAATCTCTAGAGTCCAGTAGGAAACAAGCAAATGGGTTCGGGCACTGATCTAGGAATCTGACAAGAGCCAGGCATAGAGTTTGAAGGGCATTAAAGTTGTGGAATAGCTCACACCTTTAATCCTTTCACTTAAACATCTCCTTTTATCAGCCAAATTCCTTACAGAGGATGCTAAAGAAGGTAATATATATTGTAAGCACTGGGGAGGAAGATCCATATCAGAACAATTATCTCAGAAGCCAAGACAATCAAACAGGTTTGTTTGTTTGTTTTGCCTGTTTGAGAAACACATTGGCTCTAGGTAGAGAGCAGAGTGACAAGGAAGGAAGCAGAGTAGACAAGACCAACTTTCACAGCACAGTGGAGCCTGTGGAAAACCCTCACTATGCGTCCCTATGGGACCCAACATCAAAACTGCAGTGCAGCAAATGTTTGTGATATTAATTTCCCTGTTAATAAAAAATATATATCATTATTATAGTCCATACTTGGTAAGGTAAGGGAGCATCATTAAGTAATGCCATTTTAGTTACCAAAGAATGATACATTTACAAAACCATGCACTGCTAGAAAGTTTTTCTTGATTCTACAGAGCCCATTAAGCCCAAACTCAGCACAGTTTGAAAGTGCCCCATAGGGACATAATTTCTGACAGACCTTTGCAATTCTCTCAAACTGTTTCTTAACACTTAAAATCCCACATACTATCACACACCTTGCATAATTTCCTTTAAACACGTTTCTCGTGGAAAACATACATTTGATAATGTTAGCATGTTATTTTTAAGACACCTGAGGAGGTTAACCAGACAGATATTACCAGCAACACCACTCAGTATGCAGATTGTTAGATGCTTTACAGAAAGTACTCATCAGTAGCACACTGCTTTCATTGATATCGAGGACATATAAGGCACACACATCTGGAAATACTTATAGTAGAACTGTAGCAAAAGATGCTCAATGCTCAGATTAGAAGCATCCCAAGAAAGGCAACAGGTGGAAGGCTGAGGAAACAGCTAAGTAGTAGAGTTCTTCTGACCTGATATACAGGAAGCTCTGGGTTCATTTCCCAGAGCCACAAAAGAAACAAACAGCAATAAAAGGGTGAATTATTTGTATTGCTATGCTGACTTTGTGATCACAAAATTAAAATAGGTGAAAACACACAGTTGGATTTTTTTTCTGACTACTATGCCATTTATTCTTTCTAAAAGTATCATTTCTGAATATCTACCACAGGATAATGTCACAATGTGAGTATACAACCCAGAGAAAAAGCTGCTGCTTTTTATAGACTATCTAATTAGCAATGGCGTTAAGGTCAGATGTCCTGTGTTTCAGCTAAAACCTATCTGAAAAAAAAAAAAAAAAACATTGTCAGTGTTGCTAGATCTTCCTGTCTTCTTATTCTTAGAGATCAGATGCACACGTATGTATATGTATGGTATCATATTTCAAGTAATATGATAGCCAAAATAATCAAGGATGGCATTTTACTTCTTGGTAAATAAGGAAGTTGGACAGACACAGTTCCACTTGTACATTTTTAGATATTAACAATTTTGCACAAGATAGAGTCTGAAGAAACTGTGCACAAAACCTCTTTAGCAAAGATTGTCAGTTAAGAAAACTGAAATGAATAAGTTCCACTAATGCAAATCACTGATTGTCCTGTGTGTGAATGTGTGTGTGTGTGTGTGTGTGTGTGTGTACTTAGAACAATTAGGGCAATTATGGAATTTTATGCAAATTTACTCAATGTTTTCAATACCCACATTTTAAAAACGTGCATTGGAAACTACTGATTTCATTCTGGTTCATGACTTCTGTAAACAGCACACATAGGAAACTCTTACTTTTCATGCACTTTAATGGTGAAGATGGCAGGCTGAAATACACTGAGCTAAACTGCTTGGCAAATTTGTTCCTCTGGATTTTGGGGCAAGTGCCAGCTGTGACATTTTATTTCCTATCCATTTTTACAATATAATATTTTTATTGATTATTTGGAATTTCACATTATTTACCCAGATCCCACTCACTTCTTAGTCCTCCCATCTGCACCCCCACCCTTGTGATATACCCTCATAAAAGAAAAAACAAAGTCAATTTTGTATTGTCCATATACTCACTGGAGCGTGGTCAGACTCCAATTGGCCAGACCTCTAAAGAAAACCTCCACCTGCACCCCCACCAGAAGCCATCGACTGTGAAGAGCTACATTTCAGCGTCCCTGTTACAATTTTTAAGAGCTCTCTTTGATGGCTTCCTTTTTAGGTTGTTGCTTTTTTTTTCTGTGGGTGTGGTGGAGGAATGGGCTGGAGGTAAGTGTTGTCTCAGAAGCTTTTTATGTCTTTCTTTCTAAACTGCACTTGCAGTTGTTGGTACCACAGAAAAAGTAGCTTCCTTGCCCTTCACAGTTAGCAGGAACATGAATCTGGACTTCGACATGGCTTCTCAACAGCAAGGACTATGAATGGCAAGATGGCCTCCAGCATACACCAGCATGGCTTCTGGGGGAAGTCTGGATCATGGAGGTGTTTTGAAGATTTCTAATCCAGTGAATGAACTGTTGTTCATCTGGGACATCCTTTCATTTCTCAGAGCTAGGGCAATAATAGGACTGGGCAACTTGTTCTGGGCAGAAGAGACATAGACCATAGAAGAGAGACCAACAGACCACAGAGAGAGACTCCAGGTATGGACCTCTAACTGAGAGATGTTGCTATCCTACTTTCTCTTTTGGGAATGTTGGTTGATTTGTAAAGAATTTCGGATTTGATATTAACAGTGCTGATATTATAGGAACGTGTTAGCATTCCACTTGGTAGCAACTTATACAGTAGATTTAAAATAAATAACACGCATTTATGAAGATAAATATTTTTGAAGCATGTACCTAATGGTTTCAATAAATCTGCATTCTATTTTCTTCATGAAAACTTGGGTTATTGCCTCTATTAGCCTCAAGATTCTGTCCCGTTTCCAAACAAGTGAAGTAGGGTGGGTAATGAATGTGATGCCTGAAGTAGTTAAGTAAGTAATGGAGACTCTCAGAGGAAATAGCAAGCACAATCTCCCCTCATTCTCTACAACCTTTAATTATACCTGTCTTTGATCATGTAACTGTTCATTGTCCCATATTGATTTTTAACCATTGTATACAATTTGATTTTTACTCTAAACTTATTTAAAAATATAATCCTTAGTTTTGTTTTTGTGTTATAGTAAATGTTTTTAAAAACCAAACAAAACATTTCCACCTTATCATGTTGCATTTTTCCCTTGACATGAAACCTCACATTTAAAATATTACTTTTAAATACTTTTCTAATATTTGCATACATAAGCATTTGACTTTAAATATATCAACTTTAATTTGTCTCTGTTGCACTTTACTTTTTCATAAAACAGCATTTCCCCACATTTTAACATAAATTGTGTATAGTAGAGTGGATCAGAAAATGTCAATATCCAGGTTGAAGAGATCAACGAAGCGTGACACTGCAGGAACTCCTGAAGCAGTAGTTTATGTGTCTACTGTGACATGAAATGAAGCACGCTATGCTGCTGTACGAACTGGAGCTCCACATGAGGCTTTCAATGCTTTTGTTTGATTTATGAAGGAAAATCTTGACTTTACTACACTATGCTTAAATCTTGAAGCTGCTGGAATTCATTTGTTTAGAAAACTATCTGTGAGGTGCCTCCAATAAATGTAAGGATATATACTGAACAGTGTGAGTGTCAGGGAGTCACAGGCTGAGCATAAGCCTTAGAGCGAGACCCACGTATACTGAGACGTCAGTGAGGCCATGATGTCATGTCACAGGCTGCTCTACTGAAGGCCAGTGAGCCCATAATGTCAAAGAGTGCTCTACTGAAGGCCAGTAGGGCCATGATGTCCCAGGGTGCTATACTGAAGGCCAGTGAGGCCATGATGTCACAGGGTGCTCTACTGAAGACCAGTGAGACAGTAATGTCACATGGTGCTCTACTGAAGACCAATGAGAATGTGATGTCACAGGGTGCTCTACTGAAGGCCATTGATGCCATGATGTCACAGGGTGGTTTACTCAAGGTGATTTTTAAACATGTTTTGAGACATCATTTTTAAAACAATGCCAAATAAGTGCATATGTACAATACTTTAGAGTTCATTCCACAGTCACAGACAAAAGGGATTCCCAAATTGTTAACCAGATCTGACCCAGAGTTTGGCACATACAGTCAAGGCTTTGTAGGAGGCCAGGTCTGGAAGGGAAATTGTTTCAAGGTAAGAATTTTTTGTTTTATCCCATTAATTTCATTCTGTACCTATATGCATCATCTATGGGGAAAAGAGTTTTCTCTAGTCATCTTTACCTATGGAAATATAGTTGAAGTTGATGTTCATTGCACTCATCATCTACAAAGTTAAATGTGCATCTAGTAAGAACTCTGAGGATCTGGATCTTTGGGATGAATATTTAGATACTTTCTAAATTCTTAGATTCTTGGCAAGCTATAGCTGTTAGTATAAAGAATATTCCATCCAATGAAATTTAACATTTTACGAAAGTATAAGGGCAGTGGTTCATATATACATATATATATACATATTTATGTGAGCAATATATATATGTATATATGTAAGTATTACAATCAACCATTAGTGCTAAGAAAAACTACTTTACTTTCATGGGACCACATTTTGATCAGTCCCATTTAAAACTGATTAGAAAAATACAAACTCCTTTATTAGTATTTATCCCTATATCTCTCCAAGAGTCATAGACATTTCTGAGTGTGATCTCACATTTCTATAGAAAAATATGGCTAATGCATTTGTTTGAAAATTTACACATAATAATACACATGTATATGAGATGAGGCTCGTAAGGAAGAGGAAGGGAGAATGCGTGAGGAATTAGTATAAAGAGGAGGATTATAACACTATACATATAAAACCATCAAAGAACAAACGATTATAAAGCCATGTGTGCTATTTGGGGAATTGTGATGGGAAATTTGTTATTAATTAAAAAGTTTTTAAAAAACCTACTTCAAAATAACTGACTAGAAATCTGTCACTTTTGTATGCTTTCGTATGGATAAATAATACTCAGCATTCTACAGTGATACTAAAATGGCTTTAATCAACAAAATGGTGCATCTCATATGGACATTGTCATGGAAATATTGAAGTTGCAACACATGTAGCTACATTTCCCACTGCTCTTACCAAATAGATTTTGTTCTCTCTCTCTCTCTCTCTCTCTCTCTCTCTCTCTCTCTCTCTCTCTCTCTCTCTCTCTCCCCATTCCCATGTGCTCTCAGCACAGCGATGCATAACTCAGAACAGAAGGTATTCGGCACCCCTTGGACTCTTTCCCAGTTTAGTGGCCTCCAGTGAAATCTTTGGCCATAGACACACGAACTACTTCAACAGTAGAATAAACATTTTCCCTTCCCCCCACCTTAGTGGCCCAAATACTAATTTGTCCAACATATTGCCTTCTGGTGCTATGATCGCAAATCCCCCTTAATCTAGCAGAAAGATATTCATGACTCCAAAGAGATGGAAGAACAGAGCTGCATCACAGCCTCAGACAGCTGAGGCACAAATTGCTTAAGTAATTTAGAAGCATATTTTACAAATCATAAGACAAAGAGAAACATCACTTACAGACATTAGTGAGTAAATTAGAACAATTGGAATAAGTTCCACCTGAAACAATTTCTGTAGGTCATTTGCTAAGTTTATGCAGCGTAACTCTCAGAAGCTAAGCAAGTCTGCTGTAAAGTAATGAACTTTCATTAAAAAGTATAATATGGTAGTACCTACACTGCAAGAATAATTTCTCTAAATGTCTAGGAGGATTGTTTAAAGTATCAACCATCTCAGAATTAAAGCAAAGTAAATCAGTTAGTTTTATGTCAAAGAAAACTAAAGCACCATTTAAAATGGTGTCCTTGTGGTGCATGAATCACCTTGTTGCCTCCTCTGCATCCGTCATCCTTAAATGCTCTTATGATTATGTTCCCGCATGTGTAACACACCATTTGTCACACAATTTTCTTGTGATAATCTCCTTTTCTATTCATCTAACATTCACAATACATGTGTTACAAACTGATTATTCCAAATCTTATAACCTAAAAATGAAAGAAGAATGGAAGGCGATATATTTGATCAAACCTTTAAGATTTTTGTTACAAGAAGGAACGAGAGGGGTTTTTGTAATTTCAATTTTGGGTTGCATTTCCTTAAATCCTCTTTAGGTATATTTTTTGACAAGCTATGCACTATATTTAAAGGTACGCTTTAAATGAACATACACAGACTGATTCAATTCACTTTCTGTTGTTGAAATTTACTTGAAGACTTAGTGTACACATTCAAATGAGATGGGGCCCTTTAAAATGCTTAGCTCATTAAAAACAAGGAAATCCCAAAATTTGCAGACAGATGTATGAAACTAGAAATGATCATATTGAGTGAGTTAACCCAGATGCAGAAAGACTCACATGGTAAATATTCACTTATAATTGAACACTAGCAAAAAAGGCACATCCTATGAAAATCTTTACTTACCAGAAGATTGGGACTTCCTATTGGGACTCTGTGTGAGAGAACTTTGGGAGAATGGTGAAATAGAAGGATCCAGATGGTCCTAGAAACCTACAAATAGAACATCATGACAGGTAGATCTGGACCCAGGGGTTCTGCTCAGACTACTGTACCAACCAAGGACAATGCGTGCATTAAACATTGAATGCCTATTCAGATCTAGCCAATGGACAGGACATTCTGCACAGTTGTATGGAGAGTGGAGATTGACTCTGTCATGAACTCTGGTGCCCCATATTTGACTACTTCCCCTTGGTGAGGAGGCCTGGTGGCACTCAGAGGAAGGGTAAGCCTGCTACCAGGATGAGATCTGATAGACTGTGACCATATGGTGAGAGAGGAGGTGCCCTTCTGTCACAGACCTAAGGGAGGGGAATAAGGTGAAAGCGGGAGGGAGGGAGGAACAGGAGGATACAAGTGAGGGGAAAACAATCGAGATGTAATCTGGATGAATTAATTAAATAAAAAGAAGAAATAAAAAACAAAACAACCCCCCCCAAAACAAAGCCAAAAATGCTTAGATCTTAATTCGAAAAACACTGTTTGCTAGCGATAGAGGCTGGAGTGTTGATGACATGATTAAACTAGGACATAAAATTTAGCTTAATGTACACAGAATTGATCTATTATCCAGATTATATATTTTTTTTTAATTTTAAAAAGGGGTGCACTTGAGTTCATTGCTATGGAAATAATTCTCCTTCAGTCCATGTATATTTACAAGAAAGGTGACAATTGGAGAAATCTCTTTGCTGACATTAAATATTCAGGTGTTTTCATGTATGCATTTGAATATAAATATCAATGAAAGTGTTTTAAAGATGCTAACAACTCACAAAGGAATAGAAGAAGAAAGGCATTTCCTTCTAAAGTACTCAAAGGGGGTGTTGCTCCAGATTATGTGCACTAAAATTCTGATTAGAGTTCACTCAAAATTCACTTCCAGCCCTACTCCTCAGAACCACTTGAGTAAGTTTGGTAAGAAGCGTAAGGGCCAACATATGGATAATTCCTAGCAATTCAGATGCATTTAAACAATTTTTGAGGTTTGTTCTGAAGTGTAAGAACAAGTAAATTATGGAGAACAGAGAAAAGAAGTTAGAGAGGTGAGAAAAGATGGGAAGGGGAAATGGTGATTTGTTTCCATTTAAAGGGGAAGGAATAAGCAACTACAAAGCTCAAAAGAACATGAGGGCATTTATCAGTGTAGCTGAACCTGTTCACCCTATATTAAGCAAAATGTGCTCTTAGTTGAGCCAAATTGCTCCGCTTAGAGTATATGATGCTTTCGTACTCACCAATGTTTTAGAGCACTTTGCCTTTCTAGCATACTCTCGTTAGACAAACCCTTCAAATTTAACATTTTCAGGAAAAACAAAACCCATAGTCAGTTGGCTTCCTCTCTTGTAGTGTACCATTCCATAGTCATTCCTAATTCAGTATGTGGGAAATGTAGATTGCAAAAGTTGCACAACTAAAAATTATGGTCATTTTCTTTGCATTCCATTTTACCCTATCCCATAGTCACACTTGTAAGATACAAAATAATACTTATTATAGAGGGGAATTCTTTTAAGTTAAAGTTTATTTATTTATTTATTTATTTTTAAATTTTTAAATTTTTTATTAATTTATTCTTGTTACATCTCAATGGTTATCCCATCCCTTGTATCCTTCCATTCTTCCCTCCCTCCCATTTTCCCCTTATTCCCCTCCCCTATGACTGTTACTGAGGGGGATTTCCTCCCCCTGTATATGCTCATAGGGTATACAGGCGGTAAACTTTAAACCCCTACCCAGATCTAGCCAATGGACAGAACATTCTCCATAGTCGAGTGGAGAGTGGGGTATGACTTTCACACGAACTCTGGTGCCTCATATTTGACCATGTCCCCTGGAGGGGGAGACCTGGTGGCACTCAGAGGAAGGATAGCAGGTTACTAAGAAGAGACTTAAGTTAAAGTTTAAATCATCTCAATATTCTCTTCAGAAGCTCAACACTCCCATCTCCTCCAGAAGAAAAAAAGAAGTGCTTAGAATAACCTTCACCAGCAAATTAAGTAAATTATAATGAAGTTAGGTCAGGTGAAAGCAAAGCATGTCAATCAATTTGTGTGAAGGCAGCTGTCCATAAGGCAAGGCAGGACAAGGAAAGCCAGCGTTTTCACACCCTGGACGAGCTTCCCACATATATTTTACTTCCTGTCCTTGCAGCTTCTTTCTTTCTTTTTTCTTTTTGTAGCACTAGTGATAAGAGCCATCCACATGTTAGCCTGGTACTCTAGCTACTAAGCTGGACCATCCACAACGGCCTCCATAGGATGCCAGAACTCCCGAGATTATGACGTTCTGAGTATTTCATCTTCAGTGCTTCCCCTGGACCCCATAACTGCTGGCTCATCTCTGTTAACATGACTGAACTTAGCAGTACCTAGCTGACACACATCTGAGCATGGTTCTGATGCCTTTCAGAGATTTTCATTGGGTATAAAAGAACAATAATATGGGGAAGGAGAAAGGAGGAAGTGATCTGAGGACCAGCATTCATAGCTGCTTCCTTACTGCAGTGTGCAAAGATCCCCTCATATTTAAGTTGCCCTTGTTGGGGCCACAATATCAAGAAAAGTAACTACTAACCTAGTTTAGGTATTAACTCTTATATATCAGGTACATTACCCATAATCATTCTTTTATATTGCCCATATTTTGACATTAAATTAGTACCTAATAACATATTTTATTTATTCTGTTTATTGTATATGTGTTCTTGGCATCCACCAAAATGAAAGTTCCCTAAATGCTGAGATTTTCTTTTTCCTTTTCAAACATTTGACACAAAAACATTCAGGAAAATAGCTCTTGAAAGAAGAATGGTGTCAGTGCTATCAAAAATAACTATTTAGAGGTCTTTACATCTCAGTGAAAGCTTTAACTAATCAATAGCACAGTTAGCCTGGCCGCTGATTCTGGGCCATTCAGCCACTGTGCTCTGCTCTCTCTGGCAGGTACCCGTTCCCCTTATCCTTCCCCGTATCTTTATCCCAACTTTACAAGCAGCATCATATAAACGTCTTGAGATGATATCAGTGGATTAAACATTTTTATCTCATGGAATATTTTCTAGAAAGTGTCTTTAGTCTTGTATAAGAAAGCTGAATTTTGAAATCCTCCTTCCCCCGTCTCTTATCTCAAGAAATGACTTTAATATATACAATTTGGGTTTTATCACGATACCAGTATGCTACCATTTTAATCTCGTGACATGCAGGTAGTTCTTTGATGTTGGGAAAAGAAACCCCACAAGGGCTTGATTTTCTTCTATGAAACAATAACTTTAGTTATAATTAGATTTCTGAAACAAATTTAAACAATATTAAGGCCTGGTTCAATATGTATGTGCTCTCTCTACACATATTTCTGGTACCTAGTAAAGTGCTTGATTCCTCCCATGTCTCCATCCCTGCCTTTTCCTCGCCTCCATCTCTCTTTGGCTCTCTGACTTACACTCTTTCTCTTCCTTTTTACCTTTTCTTACATACACAATAGTGTAAATTTGTTGGAGTCCAGCTTTAACAGAGTTTCCAACCCAATAAGGAGGCGTGGAGTCAGCCGGGGAAGGAGACTGCTGTGGTGTGAGGGTAAATCCGGATAGCTTGTTTATTGGGGGTGGGGAGGAGGAAGCTACGCCTTTTACACTTTGTCTAGTAGCTTAATCACAGGTACTGTTGAAAGCAAATTTAATGATCTTTTTCACAGATTGTGTTTAACCTATCTTAGCCCCCACTTTTCAACATTCAGAATGAAAGGGGTAATCAACTTTATTGCAGTGTTTTTCTTTGAAGTCAAAGCAGGCATTTTTGTCCGTATTGTTTTCTAAGGTTCGGACACCCCGCCGCCTACAGGTGTCCAATTGCATTTTCTCCTGTACACTCTCTGCCTTTGTGGTCAGTCAGTGCCAGACCTTAAGAAACAAACCCAGAAGAACAACGTTGATTTCTCAAGGGGCACGTGGCAGTGCTTACACCATGCAGCGCAAGAAGCACTGAGCTGTTTCCTACTTATGTTCTGGTGTGCCTTAGTCTTCTCCAAAGGAAAGGTCCTGAAATTGCACTCTTTTTTTCTTGTGCTACTCTGTCCTAATTCCTTTACCGTGTATGTATATACCTGTATATGACAAAGGGGGATCCGGTCCATATAGCTTCTTAGTAGAATCTTCTCCTCTTGGGGCATACCAGATATTGTGACTCATCCTGTAAGTCTCCTACTGAGGGAATCCGTGGTAGGCACCATTCTATTGCTTATTAACTGAAGTCCTGCCCTCAGCTGCCAGGGCCTCAGACTCTGGGTCTGGCTGGGCCCACTTGTTTCTCTCAGTGGTGTGCTTTCATCCTTGCAACCCAAGGTTGCAACATGTGCCCAAGAGTTCCTGGAACTATCTTTAAGTTAATAAATCTTTTAACTTCACTGTGCTCAGTGCAAATGGGGCCCACACAAAGGGGCTGTGGTATAGGAGTAGGCGGAGTTATCATGCTACATGGTTCCAAGGTGGCAGAGACACTTTTCAATGAATTACTTTGTTTAGGGAGTCTGCCATTGTATACATTAATTACCTCTACCTAAATCTCCCAAAGGAAAAAAATCATAAGGAAACTCCCATAGCACATAGTGAAAATCATCCAAGATGAATGCAAAAGGCTGGAGAACAGTGATCTCTGATGTCAATATGCTGGAACTTGACTAAGCAGCAGTGGTTGCCATGAGGCTTATGCCAAAAGCATGAGAGATTTTTGTGTTGAAAAGGATAGTGTACGGAATTCTCATAAAAAATTAGCCAGCATTAGGTAATTTGAGGTTTGGATACATATTCCTGAATTCAGGTGTAACAAGGATTGTGGGGTGTATTAGAAACCCTTACATGACTTTTTTCAATTTTAAGCTTCAAGTGAATTTTTTCAGATGTTTTGAGGGTAGCAAAGGGAGGGAAGACACAGGAAATTTTCAGTAAGTGTGAACATAAGCTCTAGTATGGCAAAGGAAAATTACACGAAGGAGTTAAGATTGGGTTGAAATATGGGGAGAAGACAAATTAAAGAATTATGATTACTAATATAAACAAAGGACAAAAACAATGGGCAAGAAATTGAAGAAGGAAATGGGAGAAGGGATATTGAGCTTTTCTTGGGAGGAATGCCAAAACTGAAAATAAAATATTGGGCAGTATATGCTAGGTAGATATATATCTCCAACTTGATTTCTAATGAAATCCTTTTGTCTGTTTTAGGTAGATTTGTATTGCTAATTACTGTAGACTGTGTAAATTATATAAAAGAGATCTTTATTTTGCCTTGTGTTTGTACTCCAAAGTTGAAGGCTTTCATTTGCAAGGCGTTTCTATTGGAGAGTACAAAGACTATAGAGAACTTTATATAATGAAATCCAGAGAAGATATTTAAACCAACTGGCTTTTACAGAAGACTAACTCTAAAGATGTAGTGTGTTGATTATTAAATAGTGCGAACGGATTAATAAATTCATGAGAGTGGAGCTGTATTTGCATCTTAAAGACCTCATGTGGCTCAAGTTCTTAATATTTTATAATAAAAAATTTCAGCATGTAATTTAGTGAAGACAAATCATATTTAAACCACATTAGTCTCTAAGCATATTTTTTTTTTCCTTCTCGTTCATTATCTAAGATCACCTCTCTGGTTTTCACCCTGCTGGGTTTCTCTATTTCTTTCCCTATTTGTCTTTTTCAAATGGATGAAATTCTGTGGAAGAGCGATGACCATATGGGAATTCGTATTTGAATTTCTATAAACTAGTTTATAAAGCAGTTCAAATACATGGTTTCAAATGTTCCACCAGGGAATGAGGGATATATTATATAAGAATATGTAGGCAGAAGATGTAACTCAGTCCCGTGGCCTTTGCTTAGTATGTAAAATTCGCGTATGTATATAATTTAAGAAATTTTCTTTCATTGTTCCTCTAAAGAGCATACAGCAAAATAACTTCTTTTGTAGAAGTTGAATTTTTCTTCTTCAGAGGGTCAATAACTTTGATTCATGTTCCTATCTTCCCTGATTTTGAAGCCATGGAAGAGCAGATCAATTCTGTTTCTTTTAACAGAGTCATACAAGAAAGAAGGAAGGTAAGTAATATTTATAAAGTGCGAAGTGTGTGGCAGGCACTCTGCAAAGTCTTCTCTATTCACATTCAATTCTCACAATTACCCTGTGTGGTGAGTATTATGACCCTTATTTTATGGATGAGGAAATCAAGGCTCAGGGAAGTTAAAAAGCTTGCCTGGGGCCACATAGCTGGTTAGTAAAAGAGCTGAAGCCAGGAACCCATGTTCTTCGTTCTACATCAAATTCTGTCTCAAAGTTAATGTAGGGAAAAGCTGTAGTGTTTAGAATAGTTTCTGATTTATCCTCAGAGGCCATTTTCAAAAACTGTGGTGGGAAATTGAAGTCAGTGTAGGAATTAGCTCTGATTGCGGAGCAGAAAATGCTAATAGCCACACGGAGTTAAAAAAAAGTTTTAGTAACCATAACTAAGACAGTAAAACGAGACAGATGGCATTGATCTTAACAATATACTTCACCTGATATGTCAAAATTATCATTTCAACATGTAATCAATATAAAAAAATCCATTAAGAGATGTTTATACCTTTTAAACATTAAAAGAAAGGTTCTTCAAAATTTAGTATAGACAATACATTTATAGCTCATTTCAGTCCAGACTAGGCATGTTCCAAATGCTCAGTAGATGGGCATGGCAAGGAGATGGTTGGTTGGGTATCCAAATGTATCCCTAACCACAGTATGCCTGTTCATTCTTCTTCTCCTTCCCCGTATAGGAGGCTTCATGGAGAGCATCATCCACATTGATTCACTCACAGAAGTAAGTCTGGTCTCAGGCCGGAGATGTCTAATTCAGATGGGATAAGAAGATACTTTATCTTCTGATGTCGTAATCCCTGAGTTTTTGTGGTATAAAACATCTCTGGAAAATATCACTCTTCTTTGCCTCAAAACACTTCTGGAGTTCATTGCTTTCAGTCCTACTTGGATCTGCTCTATCTGTGGCCCATTGCTTTGAGTCTACTTAGATTATTCCTATTCTTTATTCAAATGTTAATGTAACACTTTCTTTTTGCTGTTTTCTCTCTTCTACTGCAAAAATTAATAAACTTTCCTATTACCTATGTACTGGAAAACCTACAAACAACACCCTCCAGAACTTCACTGAGAAGTGGCGGTTATTACATTAAATATTACTAAAAATTTGACATAAAACACACACACACACACACACACACACACACACTCACACACACTCACACACATGCACACACACCATTTCCTACCTAGATTGATGAAAAAAAATAAAAAATCTGGAGGTGGCCAAGTAGGTTATATTTTATCTATCCAATTAAGTAAATTGAGAGAACTGATACAAGAAAAAGGTCACAAAGATCATCTTGTGGAATTACAGTTCTCTCAAAATGAAACGAAACGATGGCTCCTCTTTTGGATTCTGTGATTTCTAGCTCTCAGTTTGACTACTATCAGCAATGGTACCACTCAAGGAATGTGGCCATATATTCTGGATAGATTACCATATATATCAAATCCTTAGTCAGACAAAATATATTAGTCACAACTTATCAACTGCAGGGCAAAGAGAAGAACTTGCAAGAGTATTTATGGGCTCCATGGTACTATTTACTCATTTTCTGACTTCAGTGCAATGTGTGCTTTTGCAAATTAAACAAAGGCCACTTTTCACGTGAACTTGAAAGAATAATTAAACAAAATGGCTGTTGACTTCCTCTTCTTTTGTTAAGTATGTCTATTTTTAATTCTACTTACTGTCCTGCCAAGTTCGAGCACACACTCTCCTCTGTGAGTCACGAGAGTCTCAACACTGTCAGTTCCATTATTGCGAATAGCCATATGCATTGGGAATGCACATTAAACATGGTTCAGTGGGGGCTACTGCTCATAGCCTGTGTATTTTTATTTCCAATGTTCTTTTGGCAGCACTCTCAACCTGAAGGTGCTTTCCAAAGCCAATTATAAAGAACCACATTGCTATTTCTTAGGATCCCTGAGTTTTGAGACAAGTTCAGGATATCTATGTAAATCTCTTATAGTTCCATCATTTATCTATGATCCCTTAATTTATACACAGGAAAACTTGAAATGGGTGCTATCATATTCCTTCCTTTATATAATGGCCACAGCAATCTTTCTAAAAAGGGAACCCTAACACACGTGAATGCTGGTTTGAATGCAATGGCACACCTCAGTTTCCGTGGCATCATCATTTTCAGACCTTTATTTTTCCTAACTATCCTCCAATGCTAATGTCACATTCATTATTAGTAGACTACAGAATAATGCAGCTAACAGAAGCCTCCCCGACTCACAGTGTGGTTGGCTTGGTCAGAGCATCTAGCAAAAAAGCTGAAGCAAGTAGATACCCATTTGGAATTTTCCGTCAGGCCCCATTATCTCAGAACTTACTGTGCTATGAGAATTTTGACTTCTGCTCACAATGGAGTCACAGATTTCATTGTGTGACAGGGTTTGGACTCTGTCCACTCAATCACAATGGCAAAAGCTTGGACATCTAGAGCTTTGGCCTCAGTCGAGGTCCTCCTGGCATTTTGCCAAGGTTGGATCACTTCAAACACTCTACCAAAAGATCAGTGGTTCCCATAGCTGAGCTTCATGTTCGTGCAACACTGGGAACTGCAAGAATTTAAATATTCAATTAAATCAAGAAAAGGTAATAGGGGATGCTGCTTGGATCAGGACTCTTTAATTAATTGCATTCATTTACTTCTCATTTGTTGTTTTTGTTTAATATTTGATTCTTGTATAACCTTTATGTGTACTATTATATCTTGCTTTGATGGTTGGTGTGTGTGTGCGCGAGTCCATGGGCACATGTGTGTTTGTGTTTTAAGACTCAATTTTATGTATGTTTTTGTTTTTAAAGTATTTTACTAGTTTAGTATTGTTATTATTTTATTATATTACTACTTAAAAGTTTACACCTAATTGAACTATTAAACTATTTCATCAGAATATGTATTTATAAAAGTCTTACATTTTCTATACATACAAAAATCCTCTGCCCTACATTTCTACAACTTTAACAGTGCTCTCTTTACTCCAAGACTTCTAACCCATACATTTTCCTTCTTAAACACACTGAAACCCTATTTTCTTGCTTTTTCTATTCCTTTCTTATTTATTCATTTAATATCAATACAATCAGTTTTAAAACAATCTATAAAACACACCTTGTCTAACCAGGACTTTATCACCATGTCTCTGAGCCAGAAGCATAATTCAAAATTGTCTCTACCTGACAAAATTCAGACTAATGATTAAGAGATGAAAATACCACTGTGTCGCCCCCATAGATAACAGCTGTAAACAATTTGAAATCAAACTCCCTCTAGCAGGACACAAAGTAAGCAAAACAATTAAGTAGGTTTGGAATGACAGGGAATTCATTTGGAAGATATATCAATTACAACAGATGTGCAAAATGTGACAAAGAAACATAAAGTCCACAGCACAACTATCTACCATTACCCATGCCAGACTCATTCCCTACCAATTTTCTATCAGCTTTCTTAAAATACTAGCCAAAGTCACAGAGATTCTCTGTCTGTGAAAGAATCCAGAATCTTATATTTTAATATAACAAATGACCATATTGAAAGCTCTAAAAGATGCATGAATTAAAGAAATCGACCCAAGACTTTGATCAAACAGCCACAAAAGTGAGCAAAAGTTAGAAAATTGTCCAAAACATAGAGGAAAGCTTCAGCAAAGGAAGTGAAACAATAGAAAATAACCAAACAGAAGTACTGTAAAGGAAAGAAGTGGCCAAGAAATAAAATCCAGAAAGCATAATCTGTAGACATAATCACACAGAACAAAGAATTTTATGGACAGAGGAAATGTCAAGATAATAATACAATCAGATGATATAATGAAAAATTAAGGAGTATATATAACACTCTAAGAAATATAGAATATCTGTGCACTAGTTACTGTTCCATTGCTGTCATAAAATATCATGGCCAAAAGAAAGTTTGGGAGAACTGGCTACTTGTCTTCTTACACTTCTAGTTAACGGTCCCTCACTAAAGGAAGTTAGGGTGGGAACTCAGGGCAGGAATTTTTTTCTTCATTCTTTTTGTAGAAAATAGATGTTTTTCTCACATACTGTATCTTGTTTACAGCCTGCCCCCACTCTACAACTCCAGGTTACCTCCTACCCTTTCCCTGATCCAGATATACTTTTCTCTTTTGTTAGAAAACAATCAGGCTTCTAAGAGCTAATAATAAAATAAAATACAATAAAATTAAAGCTAATGAATCAGGATTGGACAAAATCACCAAAGAGAAGGAAAAGAGCCCAAAAGAAGGCACAAGAATCAGAGACCCACTTGTTTGCACACTCAGGAGTCCCATAAGAACACCAAGCTGGAAGCCATAATACTGAAGCAGAGGACCTGGTAAAGGCCAGTGAAGGCCCTGTGCATGCTGCTTCAGTCTCAGTGAGCTGATCTGGGCTTTGCTCATGTTGATTTAGAAGCCTTGTTTCCTTGGTGTCCTCCAGCACTCTGACTCTTACAATCTTTCTGCCTCCTTTCTCACATGATATCCTGAGCCTCAGGGGGAGGAATTGGATGGAAACATCCTGTTTGGCTCTGAGTGATGCAGGTCTCTCTCACTGTCTGCATAATATCATCTGTAGGTCCTTGCATTTGTCCCCTGTGCTGTAGAAGGAAGCTTCTTTGAAGATGGCTGAGCATGGTACTGATCTATGAGGATAAAACATATCACTATGAGTAATTTTATAGCTAGTTTGTTAATCATTTCTTCTTCTTAGAACAGTATTATTTTATTATTCTATAGGAGCCTGGGCTACCCAGTCTCAGGTTCTTGGCTGCTCTAGAAGTATCAAGTACAGGTTCCTTCCATGGAATAGGCCTTAGGTCAGACACTGTTTTATTACTCCTATAAGCATTGTGCTATCATTGTCCTAGCATATCTTGCAAGCAGGACACCATAAGAGATGAAAGGTTGTGTAGCTAGGATGGTATCTAACTCTCTCTTTGGTATCCTGCAGAATACTTTCCTGTACCACAGAAAATAGGACTTATGTATAAGAGGGCTCTGTGTAGAAACTAGCTTGACTTATCCATGTTCAACAACTGTGTAGGTGTGTCCTTCAGTAACAGGGCCTTGCTGTCCATTTGTGGAGAGCAACCCATAGTCTTGGACACAGCCTGGTTTGTTTGGAGATTCTCATGGGACACCTTTGTCCAACAACTCAATGAGATATAACCGAGTCCTGGGGCTGGAATCTTCATTTGGTGACAAGAGATACCCAATTATGGCTCTGTTTCACCAATGTTTTGGCTATTTCATTTAGATAACCTCCATAGATGTATATAATTTAGGAAGTTAATACTGTGTTAGATTTTGACACTGACCCTCAAACGGCCTTAAATTTTAGTGTCTTCTTCTTTATTACCTTCCTCGTTCCTTATCCCCGACCCTTCCTACTTGATCCTCCTATTTTAGGCAACCCATCCATCCATAACTATTTATGCTATTTCTGTTTCTAAAAAAAGACCTATCGATACCCACTAGTTCTTTACTCCACACCTAGTCTCTTTGGTTCTATGGACTGTGGCTTGTTTATCACTGACATAACAGCAGGTATCCGCATGTAAATGAATATACGCCATATTTGTTTTTCTGGGTATGTGGTAACTAACTCAGGATGATATTTTTAAAAACTAGTTTGTCTATTTACCTGCAAATTTCACGAGTTCATTAACTTCATTATGCAAATGTGCCACATTTACTTTATCCATCCTTCTGTCCAGAGACTTTAGATTGTTTATGATTTCTGGCTTTTATGAATAGAGCAGCAATGCAAATGGTTGTGAACATGTCTCTACAGCAGTTCGAAGCATCCTTTGGGATGCTGGATCTTAAGGTAGATCAATTTCTATCGTCCTGAAGAAGAAACACAATGATTTCCATAGTGTCTGTATAAGTTTGCACCTCCACTAACAATGGATGAATGTTCCTCTTATTCCATATCCTCATAGCATAAGGTGTCATTGGTTTTATTAATCTTAGCATTTCAGCTTAGAGTAAAATGAAATCTAAAAGTAGTTTTGGTTTTCATTTTCTGGTGGCTAAGAACACTGAACATTTCCTAGTTTCTAACACATTTGAATTTCCTCTTTTAAGAGTTCTTTTTTTGAGCTGTACCCCAGTTTAAAATTGAGATACTTGTTTTCTTAATATCTATTTTTTGTATTTTTATATGTTTTGGATATTATCCCTCTATCAGGTGTGTATTTAGTAAAAATCTGTTCCCATTCTGTATGCTGCAGGGCAGGGATATTAACATAGAAACTCAGTCAGAGGGCATGGAGGAGTGGTACTTAAATTTTGCTCCTCATGACTTGCTTAACCTGCTTCTTTATGCCGTCCATGACCACCATCCCAGGAGTGACAGCATCCATAACAGGATGGGCCCACTGCATCAATTAGTAATTAAGAAAATGCACTTGCAACTTGCCCACAGGACAGTCTCATGAAGGCATTTTCTCAGTTGAGACTTGCAGCTCATGTAAAATTGAAGTAAAACTAACCAGCACATTCACAATAGGTCCAACTGGACTATCCCCAGGAAAGAAGAAGGAATAGAGATAAAATCAAAAGTAGTAGAGATATTATCAAATAAAATTATAGCATCAAACATACCAAATATAAAGAATCTCACAGACATTCAAACACACGAGGGATTTAGGTAAAAGAAGAAACTCTAAAAATACAAAGAAAAGAAACAATACTAAAAGTGGTATCAGAACAAGGCAATTCACACGTAAAGGCAGCAATATATAAAAACCTCAGACTTTCTGCCCATAACACTAAGAGTCAATACACAATAGAATATTACAACTCAAGTTCTAAAATAAATGTGAACCAACAATGCTATACCCAGCAAAGCTATATTTCAAAATTGATGGAGAAATAAGAATATTTTAAGAAAATATAAATTGAGCCGAAACATTGCAGAGAATCTAGTACTGCAAAACATTAGTGAGATCTATACAAGGAGGAAGAGAAAAGAAAGCTTCCTACATAAGAACACATGAAATGACAGTCACCATGAAGAAGAAAACAAAATCCAATGAACCAACAAGAGATGCAAAACATTCAACTATGTCCATTACAGCAAGACAGCAAACTCAAAATTAATAGGAGAGAATTAAAAAAAAATACCAATAGTTTATGAAATCAGAAGATCACCTACATAAATTCCTAGGAAATAGCAAACCCATTAAAATTATGTTAATTGGGATAGATAAATTTTATCAACAATACATTGACTTCATTTAACAAATGAACAACCAAACAAGCAAGAAGACTAAAAATTAACAATAACCAACTGTATATTGTATCCAAGAAACATATCTAGCTACCAATGATATTTAAAAACTCAGATAAAAAAGTAAAAATCAAATTATCAAGGAAACAGAAGCTTTAAACAAATAGGCATAGCCATTTTCACATCTAACTAACTGTACATCAAATCAAAATTAATCAGAAGCGATAAAGCGGGGCAGTACATACAAAAAGAGAGCAATCCATCAAGAATATTTAAGAACTGCACATTTACATACTGAGTACTGGGACCATACATTTCACAAAACAATCACTAAAAGGCATGAAAGGCCACACAGGTCCTGCTACATAGCTTCTAAACTAAAAATACACAAAAGGTTCAGTGCTAAAACAAACCATAGATCAGAAACATAGCTAAACAATATTCCTCCCAATATATAGGAAGTAGACATTCTTCTCAGAGGCACAATGAACTTTCCCCAAAATTAATCAGAATCATATGCTACAAATTAACAAACAAAAATGAGACAAAGCATTGTGTTCTATCTGACCACAGTGGAAGGAAAGTAAGAATTCAATGCAAGAAAAACTATAAAAATACTTAGAGACTGCAAAGTATAAAGAGATCATAGGTTAAATCAAAGAGCAAACTTAAAAGTTTCCAGAGTCAAATAAAAATGAGAATAGAACTCCCCAGAACCACTGGGACACAGCCAAGACAGACAGACCTATGAGCTGAATTACAGCCATAAGCATTAGATTAAAACATAGAAAGATCCGAAATAACCTAATGATTCACACAGGGGTCTTAAAGAAAAAAACAAAACCAATAAATCTAATAGATGAAAAGAAATAATACCAATTAGGGGAAACATTAATGAGACAGAGTCTATAAAAACAATACACAAAATAAATTAGAGTTGGAATTTGAAAAAAGTTAAGATCAACAGCTCTTAGCTAAAAAGAAATAACAGAAGAGGGACAAGACCCTAGAGACAAACATGAGTGTTGCTACACCAGTCTCTAGTGAAATCCAGAATATTAGTAGAGAAAACTTTGACAACATAATCTAAAATGTTAGAAAGATATGCATCATTGATATCTTAATATGTGTCATGGATGCACTCATTTTCAAAAGCTGAATTTGGAGATGTTTCTTTGTTATATACAGACAGATTATAGAAAGGTGGATTGACAGATCTATAAATAGACACATATATTTTAAAAATTGGTGGAGGTAGCAGTAGTTTTGATAAAAAATTAGCTTTAAAACTGTATACCACAATTCATCAAACTATTCAACAATCTATCTGCGGAAGAGTGAAATTAGATCTATTTCATTCACCTTGAACAAAACCAACTCAAAGTGGGTCAACAACATTGCCTAAGACCAGAAATGCTAACATTTCTAGGATAAGACAGGACTTCAAGAAACAGGCACATGTAAGGATTATCTAAACAGAACTCCAATAGTGCAGGAATTAACCCCAGCAATCAACAATGCACCTATGCGAAATGAGAACACTTCTCCACTGCAAAAGAAACTATCAGCAGAGAAAAACCATACAGGATGGAAGAAAATCTTTACTCTCTATACTTTAGACTGGGACTTAATATCTAGAATTTATCCAGACCTACAAAAATTAAATACAAAAAAAAAAAAAAAAAAGAAAGAAAAAAAGAAAAAATAAACCTGTCGGAGGATCCAAGATGGTGGCGAGCAGTGTGGACCGTGTTTGGAGGCTCCAGTGAACAATTCAGGGATTTGCACCGATTTCTGAGCCAGGAACACCGAGGGCCGAACATCACGGCAGCGGGAGTGCTCCACGGTTCGGAGGGACCAGGGTGCGGAGGACCTGCGTACCCCTGCACACGGGAGGAGCATGAATTTTCTCTGATCGGAGTGGCAGCGGCAGAGGCAGCAGCACCAGCGGCACCAGCAGCGGTGGCTGAGGTTTGCAGCTCATAGCCTTCTGGTGGAGGTGATTGGTGTGGTGGCTGGTGGGAGTTGCTGTGGGAGAGGGGACTCGGGGCAGGATTTGGGTCGCATGGAGCCTTCGGACCCAGACTGGACTCGGCGGACAGTTCGGCCCCAGAGTCCCGGGTACTGGCCCAGCCCAGCAAGCAATTCTGCCCGAGGCTCTAACTCAGCTTCGGCCACAGCTCTCCTGCTGTGGCACAGGCTTAGTGGAGCATGCAGCTCCATACTAGGCAGCACCTCAGCTCAGCGGCAGCTCCCCTGAGATGACACAGTCTGGGCGGAGCACTTGGTTCCACCACCGGCGCTAACTCAGAGCAGTCGCAGTTCTCCTGCTGTGGCGCAGGCTTGGCCGAGCACTCAGTTCCACCCTAGGCGTGACCTCAGCTCAGCGGCAGCTCCCCTGCAGTGACACAGTCTGGGCGGAGCACTTGGTTCCACCATTAGCGCTAACTCAGAGCAGCTGCAGTTCTCCTGCTGTGGCACAGGCTTGGTGGCAAGCTCAGTTCCATCCTAGGCACCACCTCAGCTCAGCGGCAGCTCCCCTGCGGTGACACAGTCTGGGCGGAGCACTTGGTTCCAACACTGGCGCTAACTCAGAGCAGCCGCAGCTCTCCTGCTGTGGCGCAGGCTGGACAGAGTGCTCGGTTCCACCAGCTCTAAGACTCTGGTTGGACACAGTGTGTAGTTTGAATCCAGAATTCCTGGCTGAGATTGGTGGTCAGTTCGGGCCCTGAGTCAATAACTGACCACAGCACGCACTTTGGGCCAAAAGGCCCTAGCGGAGCTTGGTGCGTAGTCCCAGCCCAAAAATTCTGACTGGACCCTGTGTGCATTTTGGGCCCAGAATCCCTAACTGAGCTTGGCAGACGGTTCAGGCCCTGAGAATCTAGCTGAGTTCAGCCCGTGGTTCGGGCCCAGTGTTCCTGGCTGAACTTGGCAGGGAACACAGAAGGCTGTAGATAACTTGGCCTGACCCAACACTCATTCAGAGACCCAGAACAATTGCAGGATCCACAGCACAGGGAGGCTGAAGATCACTGGCTGTGAGAGACCAGAACAACAGGGCTAACCTTCTAACATCCACACCAGTGAAGCTTTGAGCTCCCAGCCTAGGGAAATCGTGAGAAAACAAGTGAATCTATCGTCAGACACCCTCCATCCAACTCTGGAAGCTACCCAATAAAAACAAAGATGGCAAGATGTCTAAAGAACAACGAAAAAGCATACGCAAAAAACCCCAAAACAACATGGCGTCTCCAGTTTCCAGCTATCCCAAAGAAAACAACCCAGAGAACTCAAATACAACGGAAATACAAGAAAATGACCTCAAATCCTTAGTAATGAGGATGATAATGGAGGAAACAAATAAAATTCGTAATCAAATGCAGGAAGACGCAGATAAACAGGTGAGAGACATAAAAGAAGCACATAGAGTGGAACTGGAAAAATTGCAGGAAAATGCAAACAACCAGATGAAAGAAATAACTAAAACGGTTCAAGCTCTGAAGACCTATAAAGAGGCAATGGAAGAAACTCAGGAATATACAAAAAATCAGGTGAAAGAAATCAAAAAATCAGTTCAAGATCTGAAAATGAAAATGGATTCAATGATAAACACACAGACAGAAGAAAAATGAGAACGTGAGACCTCAGAGAAGAAGGCGAGCAACACAGAGGTGAGCTTTTCTAATAGAATCCAAGAGATGGAAGAACGAATCTCAGGTCTAGAAGACACAATCACAGATATTGAATCAACCATTAAAGGAAATGCCAAATCTGGAAAACTCCTGACACAAAACATCCAAGAAATTAAGGACACCATGAAAAGAAGAAATCTGAGGATAATAGGCATTGAAGAAAGAGAAGACATCAGACTCCAGGGCCCAGAAACTATTCTCAACAAAATCATAGAAGAAAATTTCCCCAATCTAAAGAAAGAAATGCCTATAAACATACAAGAGGCCTACAGAACACCAAATAGAATTGACCAGAAAAGAAAAACTGCCCGCCACATAATAATCAAAACACAAAACATGCAGAACAAAGAAAAAATATTAAAAGCTGCAAGGGAAAAGGGCCAAGTAACATTTAATGGTAAACCTATCAGAATTACACCCGACTTCTCAGCAGAGACCATAAAAGCCAGAAGGGCCTGGACAGAGATCCTGCAAACCCTAAGAGACCACAGATGCCAGGCCAGACTACTTTACCCAGCAAAATTATCAATAACCATTGATGGAGAAAACAAAATATTCCATGACAAAAACAAATTCAAACAGTACCTATCCACAGATCCAGCTTTACAGAAGGTACTAGAAGGAAAACTCCATCCCAAAGGGTCAAGCTACAACCAAAACTACCCAGGAAATAGATAACTATCCCATGGCAAAAACACAACTACACAAACGCTCGACTGGAAACAACATCAAAATTAAGACTCTTAACAGTCACTGGTCATTAATATCTCTCAACATCAATGGCCTCAATTCTCCAATAAAAAGACACAGACTAACTGAATGGGTACATAAACAAGATCCAACATTCTTCTGCATCCAAGAAACACATTTCACCCATAATGAAAGGCATTACCTCAGGGTAAAGGGTTGGAAAAAAATATTCCAAGCAAATGGTCACAAGAAGCAAGCAGGCGTAGCCATTTTAGTATCGAACAAAATAGACTTTCAACCAAAATTAATCAAAAGGGATGAGGAAGGACACTTCATACTCATCAAAGGTAAAGTCAACCAAGATGACATCACAATTCTGAACATCTATGCTCCCAATACAAGGGCACCCACATTTGTAAAAGATCTCCTAAAAAAGCTTAAACCACACATCGATCCCCACACAATAATAGTGGGAGACTTCAACACCCCACTCTCACTGAAGGATAAGTCATTGAAACAGAAACTAAGCCGAGAAATAACATCATTAACCAATGCCATGGGTCAAATGGATCTAACAGATATCTATAGAACCTTTCACCCAAACAAGAAAGAATACACCTTCTTCTCTGCACCCCATGGAACCTTCTTCAAAATTGATCACATCGTAGGTCATAAAGCAAGCCTCAATAGATACAAGAGGATTGAAATAATACCTTGTATCCTATCAGATCACCATGCTCTTAGGCTGCAATTCAACAACAACAGAAATAACAAAAAGCCTACACGTACGTGGAAACTAAACAACTCTCTGCTAAATGACACCTGGGTCAGGGAAGAAATAAAGAAAGAAATCAAGGAGTTTCTGAAATTCAATGAAAATGAAGAAACAACATACCCAAATTTGTGGGATACATTGAAAGCAGTGCTAAGAGGAAAATTCATAGCACTAAGTGCCTTTAAAAAGAAATTGGAAACATCACACATAAGCATCTTAACAACACAACTGGAAGCCCTAGAAAAAAAAGAAGCAGAAACATCCAAGAGGAGTAGACGTCTGGAAATAATCAAACTCAGGGCTGAAATTAACAAATTAGAAACTAAGAAAACAGTCCAAAGAATCAACAAAACCAAAAGCTGGTTCTTTGAGAAAATCAACAAGATAGACAGACCGTTAGCCAAATGAACTAAAAGGCAGAGAGACAGTATTGAAATCAACAAAATCAGAAATGAAAACGGAGACATAACAACAGACACTGAAGAAATTCAAAGAATCATAAGATCCTACTTTGAAGGCATATATGCCACAAAATTTGAAAATCTAAGGGAATTGGATGATTTTCTTGATCAATTTCACTTGCCAAAGTTGAATGAAGAACAGATAAACAAGCTAAATAGTCCCATTTCCCCTACAGAAATAGAAGCAATCATCGATGGTCTCCCAACCAAAAAAAGCCCAGGGCCAGATGGTTTCAGTGCAGAATTCTACCAGACCTTCAAGGGCGAGCTAATACCGATACTCTTCAAGCTACTCCAAAAGATAGAAATGGATGGAAAATTACCAAATTCATTCTATGAGGCCATAGTCTCATTGATACCTAAACCTCACAAAGATTCAACAAAGAAAGAGAATTTCAGACCAATTTCTCTTATGAACATAGATGTAAAAATACTAAATAAAATACTTGCAAAATGAATACAGGAACACATCAAAGATATCATTCATCATGACCAAGTAGGCTTCATTCCAGGCATGCAGGGATGGTTTAATATACGGAAATCCATCAATGTAATCCACCATATAAACAAACTGAAAATAAAAAACCACATGATCATCTCCTTGGATGCAGAGAAAGCATTTGATAAGATTCAACACCCGTTCATGTTTAAAGTTTTAGAGAGATCGGGGATACAAGGCACTTTCCTCAACATAATAAAGGCTATATACAGCAAGCCAATAGCCAAAATCAAAGTAAATGGTGAGATACTCAAGGAAATTCCCCTAAAATCGGGAACAAGGCAAGGCTACCCACTCTCTCCATATCTCTTCAATATAGTACTCGAAGTTCTAGCCAGAGCAATAAGACAACAAAAGGAGATCAAGGGTATCCAAATGGGAAAGGAGGAAGTCAAATTATCCCTATTTGCAGATGATATGATAGTGTACATAAGTGACCCTCAAAATTCCACCAGAGAACTCCTAAAGCTGATAAACACCTTCAGCAAATTGGCTGGATACAAAATTAACTCAAAAAGTCTGTAGCCTTCCTATACACAAATGACAAGCTTGCAGAGGAAGAAATTAGGAAAACCACACCCTTCACATTAGCCACAAGCAATATAAAATATCTAGGAGTTACCCTCCCTAACTAAGCAAGTGAAGGACTTGTATGAAAAAATTTTCAAAACTCTGAAGAAAGAGATTGAAGATGACCTGAGAAGATGGCATGATATTCCTTGCTCATGGATTGGGAGAATTAACATAGTAAAAATGGCCATCCTACCAAAAGCAATCTACAGATTCAATGCAATCCCTATCGAAATACCTACACAATTTTTTAAAGACATTGAAAGTTCCATTCTGAACTTCATATGGAAAAACAAAAAACCCAGAATAGCTAAAACAATCTTGTACAATAAAAGGTGCTCAGGAGGAATCTCCATACCTGATCTCAAACTGTACTATAAAGCAATAGTAATTAAAACAGCATGGTACTGGCACAGCAACAGGCTGCTTGATCAGTGGAATCGAATCGAAGACCCAGATATGAATCCACACACATATGGTCACTTGATTTTTGACAAAGAAGCCAGATCCATTCAATGGAAAAAGGATAGCATCTTCAACAAATGGTGCTGGTCTAACTGGAGGTCTATGTGTAAAAAAATGAAACTGGACCCATATTTGTCACCTTGCACAAAACTCAAATCCAAGTGGATTAAAGACCTCAACATAAAACCAGAGACACTAAGCCACTTAGAGGAAAAATTGGGAAAGAGCGTAGAACATATTGGCACAGGAGACAACTTCCTGAACAGAACACCAACGGCCCAGGCCTTAATGTTAACCATTAATAAATGGGACCTCAGGAGGCTGAGAAGCTTCTGTAAGGCAGGAGACACTGTCAAGAGAACAAAGCAACAGCCTACAGACTGGGAAAAAATCTTCACCAACCCTACATCTGACAAAGGTCTAATATCCAAAATATATAAAGAACTCAAGAAATTAAAGACCACCAAACCGAATAACCCAATTGAGAAATGGGGCTTGGAACTAAACAGAAAATTCTCAACAGAGGAGTATCAAATGGCTGAGAAACACTTAAAGAAATGCTCAACCTCCTTAGTCATCAGGGAAATGCAAATCAAAACAACTCTGAGATTCCATCTTACACCCATCAGAATGGCTAAGATCAAAAACTCAAGCAACACCACATGCTGGCGAGGATGTGGGGAGAGAAGAACACTCCTTCATTGCTGGTGGGAATGCAAACTAGTACAGCCACTTTGGAAATCTATCTGGTGCTATCTCAGAAAAATGGGAATAGGGCTTCCTCAAGACCCAGCTATCCCACTCCTTGGAATATACCCAGAAGATGCTCCAGCACACAACAAGAAACTTTGCTCAACCATGTTGATAGCAGCATTATTCATAATAGCCAGATCATGGAAACAGCCTAAGTGTCCCTCAGTAGAAGAGTGGATAAAGAAACTGTGGTACATATACACTATGGAATACTACTCAGCTATTAAAAACAAGGAATTCCCGAAATTTGTGGATAAATGGATTGAGCTAGAAATGATCATAATGAATGAGTTAACACAGAAGCAGAAAGAATCAAATGGTATATACTCACTTATATCTGCATACTAGCCCAAGGGGCATGTCCCACGAAAGCCTTCACTTACCAGGAAACTGGGACAGAGGGGAGGGCATCCTAATGGGACTCTAAATGAGAGACGCATGGGAGAATAGCAAAATAAAAGGATCCAGAGGGTCCTAGAAATCTACAAGTAGAACAATATGATAGGCAGATTTGGGCCCAGGGGTCCCGCTCAAACTAAGGCACCAGCCAAGGACAATACAGGAGGTAAACTTTAAACCCCTTCCCAGATCTAGCCAATGGTCAGAATGTTCTCCACAGTTGAGTGGAGAGTGTGATATGACTTTCTCACGTACTATGGTGCCTCACATTTGACCATGTCCCCTGGAGGGGGAGACCTGGTGGCACTCAGAGGAAGGACAGCAGGTATCCAAGAAGAGACTTGATACCCTATGAGAATATATAGGGGGAGGTAATCCCCCCCAGGAACAGTCATAGGGGAGGGGAATAATGGGAAAATGGGGGGGGGGGAGGAATGGGAGGATACAAGGGATGGGATAAACATTGAGATGTAACAAGAATAAATTAATAAAAAAAATATGATAAAAAAAAATAAACCTGTCAATCAACAACACCAACAAAAATGAACAGACAGTTCTCAAAGGAAACACAAATAACCAATGACTATTTTAAAATGTCTTCAACATCACCAGTCAGTAAGGAAATGCAAATTAACACCATTTTATGGTATCAGCTCACCCCAGTCATAACGTGCATCATCAAGAAACCTAAGGCTACATTTTAGAGAGGAGTAGGAAAAGGTTCTTTCTCACTAATGTGTGAGTACACACTAGTTATCATGGAAATCAGAACGGAGTTTCTCAAAAAGTAATAAAATTATTACTTGATTGAACTGGAGCTATCCTGGGCATGTATTAGGAGGATCCACATCTAACTCCAGGCGTACATGTTCATGCTCATGGCTGCTGTATTCACAGTACCTGGCTAGGAAATGGAGCTAGCCTGGATATGTGCCAGCAAGTGATTAGATAATGACAATGTGACATATATACACAATGTAAATATTCAGCAGTAAAGAAAGGGGAATTACATAATTTATAGTGAAATGAATGCATCTGAGTAGTTTAATATTAAACGAGATGACCCAAACTCAGAAACAGAAAATCTACATGTTCTTTCTCATATGCGGATCCTGACTTAATAACTGCATGTGCCTGTGCATGTAGTGTGTAGTCTAAAGTTTAGAAGTGAGACAAAGAGAGGAAAAATGAGATAAAAAGGATGGATGGATGTGATGGCAAAAGACATGTTAAATGGAAAAAAAGAGACATGATGGAGAAAAGCTACAGCGGGTGTTGTGTTGTCAGGAATCAGGTGGTATTCTATTAAACAGACACTTTGAAAAAGCTGCAATGATATTTAATACTTTTTATGTTAATTAAATATACAAGACACAAGTAAACAAATTTCCTCATAAAAGGATGTGATTAACACAGTCTTAATTATTGGCACAATAGGTGGAAATCCAGTTAGCATGTGTAAATTCGAATTTGGAAACACTAAGAATGACAAGGCAGGAACTGTGAGCCTTGAAAGCCTAAAGAAGCCACAGGAGCCCCGGGCAGCCTCAAATGACTTCCTTTCATGCGAAGGAAAAATAACTATTGTAGTTAAGTCATTTTGTTTTTATTTTTCTTGTTAATGAAATACAAACTAAGCCTGACTGGGACGTTTATCATCAAGTGCCGATTTGATTCTAGACATGTTTCAATGGGTATAACTGCTTTTCATGAAGTATTTGTCAGTGCGCACTGGCCATTACATTAAAAATAATATATTAAGCAATTGTTTGTTTGTTTTGTGTGCTACCGTCAAAATGCACAGGCATATTTTGGATATTCTGTTTCTGAATGATTCTTAGGTGCCTATGCCATGTATATCAGTCTGTAGTTCTCTTAATAAATTTATGTGTTGATTGACTTTTAGTTACAGAAGAAACTGCAATGATGTTTAGACAAATTATGCACATAGTTGCTTTATTTTAATAATACAAGATAACATTTGATTTTAAAACATGAGCTATTTTCCCTAAAATATCTAGGAAGGGGACTGGCTGGATTGCTTTACTTATGTTCTATAGTCTAAAACTCCAAACAGTGCTGTGCAAGCCTTATCCTGTCAGCTGTTGGAATTTCTGAGACACCACGAATGGGGAATATATTCATCAAGCCAAGGTAACTAGTGAACTCAGGCATGGAGTTACCACAGATCTCCAGGTCTTTGCAAAACTGAAGAAGACAATCAAAGGTGCGTTCCTGTGGGGTACTTAATTTTTTTTATGTATTTATTCATTTTACAACCCAGTTGTAGGCTCCTCCCTTCTCTTCCTCTAGTCCCAATCTCCCTCTCCCATGCCCCTCCCCTAATCCTCAGGAAAGGGAAGCCCCTTACCCATCCACCCCAGCTCATTAAGTGAACTTGCATCAGAACTGAACTTGTCCTCTTCCCCTGGCCTGGAAAGGCAGGCCCTTCAGGAGGAAGTGATAGAAAGGCAGGCAACAAAGTCCATGTCAGAGACAGCCCCATCGCCTCTTACTAGTAGACCCACATGAATTTCTAGCTGCTTATCTGCTGCATCTATGTAGACAAACTTTTAAAGCACTTGTAGAAAAAAAAAAAGGCTGCATGAACTGTTCAGTTAATATTGTTCAGGTTGGGATGCAATCACTCCACCTTTCACTCCTAGAAATGACACCCCTTATAAACTTCTTACTAGGTTCTAAGAGTCTTGCCAAGATAGAAAAAAAGATCATAAGCACTGCTGTATTTATTACATAGAAAGACAAATCTAGAAATATTTTTGAGATGTTTGTTTAAAAGAATCTGAGGTCACTGAAGATACTGTTTTTCATTGTCTAACCAATGTCCCTTGTATCAACCCCCAGAACAAGCCACTATCCTGAATTTCATATGTTGAATTTGCTTGCAAATGTTATTGCTATGCATGGTTTATGATTTTTACAGGGTTACTCCAACTATAAGTTAAAAAAAAATTAAAAACAGGAAATCTACTTGAAACATAGTGAGAAAAGAACTAAATACAAGCCATTGTACACCGCGGGCTGATTGCCAGCTGCTATGGGCGTGCTTTCTCAGTGTCATCCTGAATTGTTATTTATTAGGTAGATATAATTAGGATAATGATAGGAGGAATTACGGATCTTCACATATTTGCATTGCAGAACCTGTGCGTTTATTTGAATTAAGTGAGAGGCTACACATTTATGCAAACACTTTATCCCGTTACTATGCAAAAGTATTTGCATTAAAATCCATATGGATTTCACTTGTCTTTCATCTCCTTTTCTTTTTAGAAATGTGTTTTGTTCTTGACCACTGAGGGATCGGCCACAAAAGAAAACTAACTGTGCAAACAAATGGGATAGGTGACTTTATTACAAAATTGTGTGCTTGACATCATTCACCACTAAATTTATAGACAAAACCATATATCTATGTTCCTTAGAGGAGGAAGATGGAATTGTTTAATATTTAGTAAAACCTGCCTGTTCCTTCAGTGTTTACATAGAGCACCTTCTCATAGGGCAGCATAGGAAAACAAGGTCATGCTATCATAACAGCTTGCCTAAAGGGAGAGAGCAAGCGACACATTTTTTTCCTCCAGTAAATTTGCTTTTAGTTAAGAGCCCAGATTCCATGGTGATTCTATAATAGGAACATGTGTAAATAAGTGAATTTTTTCATTGTCAATTAAAGAACAGAGATTGTGTGGGTTCTTTCATATACAGATTTTCCCCACAGATTTTTGCTTAGGTTGTGCACAGAAAGAACTCAAGAAATACACAATGTCCAGGGACAAATTCAGAAGAGTCTCTGAAATTTCTATAGAAATGTGAAAAACAAACATGTATGTGTACCCTTCCTTACAAACTGAAACAAATTTTGTTAGTGTTTAAAAAACTCCAGATCAAAAAACAGATACTCATTATAATCCCAGGAGATGATGCCGGCATTGCGCTAAGCATGGGGGTAGACATACATGAGAAACGGTTGCTGCCTTCAAGTTACCCATCGTCAAAAGAGAGACCAGCTGCAGTTAATAAGATAATGGAGTTTGTAATAGATGGCATCAAACGCTCTTGGAAACAACAGAACAGTAATAAGCTCTGTCTTGAAGACATAAGGAAAGCTTGTGGAAACCACAATTTTGAAACAGTCATCTCTTTTTGTCTTATTTGCCTATCCGTAGTCTCTCTGTATGTAATGTAATTCAGGCACTCACTCTAAATACGACTTAACAAGAAAACATTCTTTTAAAAAAATTTTTTTTATTAATTTATTCTTGTTACATCTCAATGTTTATCCCATCCCTTGTATCCTCCCATTCTTCCCTCCCTCCCATTTTCCCATTATTCCCCTCCCCTATGACTGTTCCTGAGGGGGATTACCTCCCCCTGTATATACTAGCCCAAGGGGCATGTCTCACGAAAGCCTTCACTTACCAGGAAACTGGGACAGAGGGGAGGACATCCTATTGGGACTCTAAATGAGAGAAGCATGGGAAAATAGCAAAGTGGAAGGATCCAGAGGGTCCTAGAAACGTACAAGTAGAACATTATGATAGGCAGATTTGGGCCCAGGGGTCCCACTCAAACTAAGGCACCAGCCAAGGACAATACAGGCGGTAAACTTTAAACCCCTACCCAGATCTAGCTATGGTCAGAATATTCTCCACAGTTGAGTAGAGAGTGGGATATGTCTTTCTCACATACTCTGGTGCCTCACATTTGACCATGTCCCCTGGAGGGAGAGACCTGGTGGCACTCAGAGGAAGGACAGCAGGTTGCCAAGAAGAGACTTGATACCCAAGAAAACATTCTTTTTAACATAATTTTTCACTCATTCTTTGAGAATTTCACATTATGCACCCTGATCAAACTCATTTCCCAGTCCTTCCATAAGCACCCCCAAACTTGTGACCTTCCCTACACCCAAAAATAAAAATAAAATTAATTTTAAATTTTAAAAAATCACATCAAATTTGTGTTATCAATATACTCCTTGGAGCACGGTAAAACTCTCAGTGGCCTGCACTTAAATAGAAATGAATCGTTCACCTCCCACTGCTCCCAGAGTAAATATCATTAAAATATGTGATAGAGAAAAATCAGTCCAATAGGACCATGGATACTACTATTATCTTTATTGTGACCACCTTGCATTTTGATAACTCAGCAACATTGAATGCCAGGGTGTAACTGAGCTCCAAACTCCAATTCAAATAGAGTATCTGGCAAGTTCCCTAAATATGTATTTCCTTAAATTATGGGTATATCTCTCAAAGCCACTAAGAAATACGATGTTCGAATGGTTAAGCACACAGGAACACATACACATGGAGGGAAAAGAGAGAGGGGCATTTACAAATCAATTTCTTAATTTTTGGAATAACATTTACTAGACATTGTGAAATGAGGCTAAGCTCAAGTACACAAAGTATATAAGCCGATTGGAACAAGTAAGGAGCTAAATTAATTGTTTCAGAAAGATTTAATCCTAGCACTTGGGAGGCAGAGGCAGGTGGATCTTTGTGAGTTCAAGGCCAGCCTGGTCTACAGAGTGAGTCCGGGTCAGCCAAGGCTACACAGAGAAACTCTGTCTGGAAAACCGGAAAAAAAAAAAAAAAAAAAAAAAAAAAAAAAAAAAAGATCTGAAATAACCACCTACTGTTCTTCTCATAGGCTTGGCCTGTTAAGAAATACTGAAGTACACAAACTGAGCAGGAGGAATGCTGACTTATCCCATGGTGTGTCCACACAGTATTGTTTTTATTAAGCTTTACTCTCCTATAGTGGAAGCCACATGTGAAAAATTGATAAACAATCTCATATTGTTTCCAAACTTCATCAGTTGCTGCATGCACCCTCATAAGAAAAAATTAAGACTATCTCTGAAAAGTGTACATCCAATGCATGAATTATGTAGTAAAAACACACACCTCCAATATTTTTTATACCCAAGATATTATACATTTTACAAAAGTTGAGTTCAATGTCAACGATATTTGTTAGAAGTTATATATCCTATTTTTATTTAATAACTACAAACACAGCCATACTTTCCAAAGATAAATAAATCTTCCCTAATACTTGAACAAAATCAGTAATGTACAAGAAAAGCAGATAAGAATTCAAAATTAGAGCAATCATTCCCTTGTGTCCTCAGTCCTAATGGAAGCTCAGTCTTGAGCTCACTGCACTAATACTCACTGCTGAGTTAGTGACAGGCAGTAGGCCAATGTGTTATCCCTTTGAAACCTCAATTATAGTTGAGAATCTTTTCTTCCTGCAACATTGAGGTTTGATTGACAGATCTTTGAATGAGGAGCTGGAGATATAGATCAGTTAGTAGGCAGAGTACTTGGCTAGTATGGAACCTTGATCTCCATTTCCGTGCTGCATAAAATAGAGTGGTGCACACCTATAATCTCAGATACAGGGATACAGAATGTGTAGCACTAGCTGTCCAAGGTCATCCTGTGCTACACAGTGAATGGAGGTCTTCCAGGCAAGAGAGCAAGAAATTAAGTGTTTGATATAAATATAATTTAAAGATGAGATCAAAGTGGCATGATATCAGGCCAGCATATCAAAAGAGGGGGGGGAACAGCATGAGAACAAACTAGCAGGAACCAACAAACAGTGATAACTGTTGACATCAATGGCCTCAATTCTGCAATAAAAATGACACAGACCAACAGGTTGTGAAAACAGGATCAATCCTTCTCCTGCAACACATCACATCAAGGATAGACCACACGTCAGGGAAGAGGAATGGGAAGAAGACATTCAAATCAAATAGACCTACTAGGCAAACCATTGTAACCACACTAATATCTGACAAAATAGACTTCAAACCAAAACTTATCAGATGGGGAAGGGCAGAGGATACGCGTTAAAGGAAATATCCACCAAAACAACATTGCAGTCCTTTCCATCTGTGCACCAAAAACAAGGGCACCCCACTTCATAAAAACCAAACTACTACAGCTTATCACATATCGCTACACAGTGATAGTAGGTAGCTTCAATACCATATTCTCTTCGATAGACAAGTCATCCTTGAAAACTAAGGACTTCGAGCATTTAGTTAGACTTTTCTCAGTCGTTTGATGCTCTTCTCTTGACAATTATCCATTTAGCTCTGTACCCCATTTCTTGTATTTACATATACATTTATATTATTACACATATATACAATATATTATCTATAGCCAAAAGAACCATGACACAATCAGGGATTATATGAATGTTGCATTCTTAGTGTTTTCTCTATTTGTATTTTACAGCCTTGAAGAACACATCTTTCCTATCATGGTGCATCTAAATTTCTGAATGTAAGTCAATCTCCGCCACATATTGTCATTGTCAACTTAAAACTCCTATATAGACCTAAAAAATGTTAACCCATAAACAACTAAGCATCATTGTAAAACTAAGGTAACTTGTCTTCCATCACATACTCGAGAAGGAATACCTTGATTACCTGAGTATGTCGGGAGTGCAGGTTAGTAGCTTTCCAAATGAAAACATGACAGAAATAGTTTTCTACCTGAAGAGTCACCCAAAACTCCCTATAATGTTGGGGCATCTTCTTCAGTCTTCTGGCCCAATATATCTGACAGAAATATTTGTGAGGCAGGAATTATTAAGGACTTGCTTACCCTGTCTTGTCGGAATTTGGCCATCGACTCTACCTGCATCCAAGCTTGCCCTTTTTTTTAAAGGCAGAATTATGTCTGTGGTAGAAATGAGGACCTCTTGCCCAGTGGCTTGTTTGCCACATTTGAAGCAGTCTCCATAAGGAGGTTCTTTGATATTCATCATCTTCTCTGAGGTAGGCTGGGTGTTGCCAGGAGTTAACCTGTCTCATTGTCAGTGAATCTTCAAAGTAATAAAAATATTTTAAAATGTCACAGTCTGAGGTTTTTGGAGACCTTGTCTACCTACCCTTCCTTATCTTTCTATAGAGTCATATCTATCTGCTGTACCCAAGATGTATATTCTTGTGATAAGAGTACACCATTTATTTTTATTTAATTAGTTTATTCAGATTACATCTCAATTGTTATCCCCTCACTTCTATCTTCCCATTCCTTCCTCCCTCCCTCTTTCACCCTATTCCCCTCCCCTAGGTCTGTGACAGAAGGGGACCTCCTCTCCCACAATATTGTTACAGCCTATCAAGTCTCATCTTGGTAGCCTGTTTATCCTTTCTCTGAGTGCCACCAGGCCTCCCCACCAAGGGGAAGTGGCCAAATATGGGGCAACAGAGTTCATGTCAGAGTCAGTTCCTGCTCTCCACATAACTCTGGAGAGTTTCCTGCCATTGGCTAGATCTGAGTAGGGGTGATTATTGTTTGGTGTTGTTTAATTTCATGAGTTCTTTATATATTTTGGCTATTAGCCCTTTCTCCCATGTAGGGTTGGTAAAGATCTTCTTCTAGTCTATAGGTGGTTGTTTTGTTCTGTTGACAGTGTCCTTTTGACCCTCAGTCAAATTGAATAAAAGGCAAAGAAAACAGATACAAATTTAAAAAAAAAATCAGAGATGAAAAATAAGGGTCATAATACCAGTGATTGAGGAATTCCAGAGATTCATAAGGACACACTTTAAAAACCTGTATTTCCTACCAAATTGTAAAATAAAAAAATTGATAATTTTCTCCATACATATCACAGGAAAAAGATAAATTGTGTTCAGATAGGCAAATTTAAACAGACAACGTGCCAGTGAAACAGAGCAATGATTAAAAGCCTACAAATGAAAAACAATGACAAAAACAAAAACAAACAAGCAGGGAAATATGGTTTTATCTCAAACTTTTACCAGAATTCATAGAAAAGTTCATTACAATAGTCAAAATCTTCACAAAGTAGAATACAAGTAATATTTTCCAATTCTTTTTTATGAGACCACAGACGCAAAATTTCTCAATAAAAGAATATTCAAACTGACTCTAACCACACATCAAAATATCACCCACTATGATCAAGTAAGCTTCATCCCAGAGATGCAGGAATCATTCAACAAATAAAAATAATTATACTCTACCATTTAAACTAACTACAAGATGAAATCCACATAATTAGCTCATTAGACAAAAGGCCTTTGATAAAATCCAACACCTTTCATGATCAAAATCCTACAAAGATTAGGGATATAAGTAACATACCTCAGCATCATAAAAGCAGTTTGGAACAAGTGTATAACCAACATCAGCATAAATGAAAAAACTCTAAGCAGTTTCATTGAAATTAGGAACAAGACACCTTAACCAATTTTTCCATACTTATTCATTATAGTTATTGAAGTCTTCACTAGAGCAATAAAACAACTGAGGATGACCAAGGGAACACAAATTGGAAAGGTGGAAGTTAACATACCTATATTTGTGGATGGTGTGGCAGTATACATAACAGACCCTGCCAGGCGGTGGTGACACTCACCTTTAATCCCAGCACCTGGTAGGCAGAGGCAGGTGGATCTCTGTGAGTTCGAGGCCAGCCTGGTCTGTAAAGAGAATCCCAGGACAGCCAAGGTTACACAGAGAAACCCTGTCTCAAAAAACCAAACCAAAGCAAACAAAACACAAAATAATGGACCCTAAAAATTCAATCACAAGCTATTGAACACTCTCAGCAATGTAGCTGGACACAATATTAACACATAAAAATTAGTGGTCCTCCTATATGCAAATGACAAAGGGACTGAGGAGAGACGGAGTCAACACAAGTCACCATAACCTCAAGAAATTACTCTTGGGGGATGGGGAGTAACTCTCACCAAGCAAGTAAAAGACTCGTATGATAAAAACTTTGAGACAGATGCGGGAGCGGGGAGCAGGGAGCAGAGCGTAGGGGAGACCTGGTGGCACTCAGAGGAAGGATAGCTAGTTACCAAGAAGAGACTTGATATTCTGAGAGCATATATAGGGGGAGGAGGTCTCCCTAGGTCATGGACATAGGGGAGGAGAGAAGGGGAGAAATGGGAGGAAGGGAAGAATGGGAGGAAACAGGGGAAGGGCTAACAATCAAGATGTAATATGAATAAATTAATAAAAAAAATCTAAAAAAAATGTAAAAAAAAAAACCTTTGAGACACTGAAAAAAAAAATTGAAAGTATTAGAAGATGGAAAGATTTCCTGTGCTCATAGATTGGTACGAGTAATGTAGTGAAAATGGCCATCCTACCAAAAGCAATCTACAGATCCAATGCAATTTCTGCCTAATTTCAACATGGTTCTTCATAGATATTGAAAGGATAATTTCTATCTTCATACAGAAACACAAAAAATTACAGTTAGCTTAAAATAATATTGAACACCAGAGAACTGCTGGAGGAGTTACCATCCCTGATCTCAGATTGTTCTACAGAGCTAGAGTAATAAAAACAGCGTGATAATTGGCACAACACAAACATTTTATCAGTGCAATCAAATTGAAGACCCAGCCATAACTGCACACCTCTTTTTGATAAAGAAGCCAGAAATACTGTTTTTCTTTCTTTTTGGATGTGCATCTTTTTGTTTTGTCTTGTTTTGTTTCTGTTTCTTGGATTGGTAGGAAGTGTTGTTGTTTTAGGTTATTGTTTCTTTTCTGATGTGGTCAGCAATGGGAAGCAGATCTGAAGGGACTTGGGGAAAGGGAAGAATATGATCAAAATATCCTATTTGAAAATATTTTAAATAACGAAATGTATATGTATAACAAGAACAACAAAAAAGAAATGTTCAAAACCCTTAGTCATTAGAGCAATGCAAGTCAAAACTGCATTTACATTTCACCTTACACTTGTCAAAATAGCAAAGAACAATAAAACAAGTGACAGGCAATGCTGGCAAGTCAGTGGGGTAAGAGGAATACTCATCTATTGCTTGATGGAGCTGCAAATGTGTACAGCCATATTGAAAGCTGTGGTGGGTCCTCATGAAGATGGGAACCGATCCACCTCTAGATCCAGCCATAATGATTTTGGGCATATACCCAGGGGATGCTTCATCATACCCAAGAGACATTTGATCCTTATTGTTCATTGCTGCTGTCTTCGTAATAGCCAGAAATTGGAAACAGCCTAGAAGTCTCTCAATAGGTGAATAGATAAAGATAATGTGGTACATTTACATAATGGACTACAACCCAGTTATTAAAACCAATGAAAGGAAATCTGAGGGTAAATGGATGGAACTAGGAAACATCATCCTGAGTGAGGTATCCCAGACCCAGAAGGACAAAGACGGTATACATTGGCTCATGGGTGGGTAGTAATTGTTCAGTCAATTACCAAGCTACAGTCCACGGAACCACAAGGGTTAGATATAGAGTAAGCAATTAACAGGGAGAGAAAAACATCCTTAGGCAATGAATATAGGATACATATTTATGCGCAGACAAGAAGAGAACTGGAACTTGAGGACCAAAGAGGGAACAAAGGAAGTGATGTGCAGAGAGACAGCTAACGTTATGTGCTGTTAGAGGTATGATATGAAAACCTAATATAGTAGAAGCTTCCTATAATACATGAATAAATGAAGTTGATCAAAGTGACATTACTAAACAAGGGTGACAGATTCCCAACTGGACTTCACTTGACACCAAATGAAGTTTCTACTATCAGGAACTGGTTACATCTGATTGAGTTGTTGGTCAATGGGGTCCTGTGGTACTCACAAACAATGCGGGTGTTTGAAAACGTTATAGGTTGCACTCCGCAAAGTGACAGCAAGACCCCACTGCTGACTATAATATCTACACAACTCAGTGGATGTGGATAAATCAAGCTGGTGCCTACAGAAAGCTTCTAATGCTTGTGGCCTACTGGTCTTGGTGTTAGAGGGTACATTGAGTGGTATCAATGGAGAAACATAAACACAAATAAATCCTCTGATCTATACTAATGTCCTGCCTACAAGATATGTTACTGCGATGGTGGCGCAAGGCTTGTGGAGGTGACCAACCAGTGTCTAATTTGATTTAATTCCACTCCATAAGTTAGACCCCATACCTGATTCTGCTTGGATGAGTAAGACACTGAAGCTAGATAGCCCAGGGCTTTAGGGAAAACCAAATACCATACTGTTCTACTAAAGAAAATAGTAATAAATATGGCTCCTAAATGACATTCGGCTATACTCATAGCTCAGTACCTTGCTGAGTCATCATCAGGGAAGCTTCCTTTTATAGTAGATGGGAACAAAACCAGAGACCTTATGCAAAGAGTGAGAAAGCGTGAAGCACACAGCCTTAATAGGGGTGTCCCCATCACATCCCTTCCTTCCAGGTTCGGGGAATTCTACAGAAGAGGTAGAACGTGTGTGTAAAGCAGGAAACAAGGCCTTCTATATAAAACAGGCGTGATATACATAACTCACTGAGATTGGGGCAGCATGCACAGGGCCTGCATGGGTCTGAACCATAGGAGTCCTAGAACTGAAAGTACATACATGACCCCATCCCTAACCGAGAAACTCCCTCCTACTGACAAGCACTTGCAAATGAAAATTTAGTTTTCTCCAAATAAATTTCACTGGGGAAACAAACTACTCTTAGTGATAGGCTGCATGCCCAGCAGTAGAGATGGTCAAGAGAAAATGAATTCAACACCATCTTTAGAGGTTTCTTGTCTCATACTGTCATGTCAGAGCATTTATATTTTTCTTTTAAAATATTTTATTTTTGTCTCCCCCTCTACAAGTCCTTTGCATATGTATTACAGCATTCAGTATTGTGCTTTTGTGGGATCCCAGAATGTGAGAGAGAATGAGCCTGTCTCTATCTATCTGTTCCTTCTGTCTTTTCTTAAGCTCTTTTCTTTCTTTTGTTTGTTTTGTCACATTTCAATGTGTTTGTTTATTTTATCGTATTATATTTTATTATCATTCCTCAGAAGCCTGCTTGCTTTCTAATGAGAGACAGGAATGGGGTAGATCTAGAGAAGGGGACGTAGGCATAAACTAGGGATATCAGAGAGAGGGGATACTGTAATCTAATATATTATGTAAGGAAAAATCCATTTTCAATAAAGTAAAAATAAATAAAATAAAAGTTAGAGGTACCTATACTGAAGACTTTTTTTTTTTTGCACATGTTAATATCTTTGTCGATTTCAATCTACTGTGTCTGTAGGAGATGTTAGTCCTTGATCTTGTATTTTCTATATGATTGTGGGATGAATTTCTAAATGTATTTAAGTATCAGTTCTCCCATACATGAATTTAGAATTACATTTACTTCAAAAGATTATTGAGTGTTGAGTTATACATACTTTATGTGATGACATATACACAAATATGAATATGCTACATTAATTTTAGCATGTCATCTGGTACTCAATATTCATGAAATTACAATTTATTATTAAAATAGAACCTTAATTTAAGTACACGCCTTTAATTCAAATAAATTCCTGAAGCTTGTTTCAGCTTTATATTATTGAATATTGTTATTTAGATATTCTTTTTTGTCAGTTTACTTTGCAAGTGAGTAAAGCCCTGAGGGTCTGATTATTGATTATTTATTAACTAGATTAGTGCAGAAATTCTGTTTATATGTCAAAGACTAGCATTCTCAAATTTTGGGAAGTATTGTCAGTAGACTGAGAGCATGTAAGTAAGTTGTGTGTCCTTGAATTTCAAGGTGAAAGATAATATCTCTTATGAAACATTACTATTGTTTCCTTTCTCACTCTTTGTAGGAGAAAAAGATGACTACTTTTAAGGCTTTATAGACTAAGTACAGCCATATTTACATCTTGGAATTTTGTTTCTGATAATTCTATTCCATATTATCTCACATTAGAGTTATTTTATACCAATCATCAAGTATTCCATATATTTCGTAAGGACAGTCGACAACTTATCATATTTCTAACATTAAGAAATTTCAGCTGAAATAAAAAAAATGATAACTATCTCATTTAACTATCTTTATGGGTATTTGGAAATATATAGAAATTTGTATACCAAATTATTTTACTAGATAAGTCTTCACACATTTACTTTTACATATAAACTAGTATATTCAAGGTTTATTTATAGAACAGAAGAACCTAAGTATGTAGACCAAAGAAAAAAATATTAAAACCAGCACAGGAGCAAGTCCATGTAACACATAAAGGCAGAACTATCAGAATTATACCCTAGATCTCATCAGAGATTCTAAAATCCAGAGGATGTGGGCAGATGTCTTCCAGACACTAAAAGACCACAGACACAAGCTCAGACTACTATACTCAGAAAAAATTTCACACTTTCTTCAGCACTCATTCAGAAGCTTCTCATCTAGTGATAAAAGCCCACAGCATCCTAGAGCATTTTATGTGACAAGAACCACATTAAAGCCACAACACACAGCATTTCTTTTGTAGCCCACTATACTCCATGTATGGGGTCCTTCACATCGCTTCCACGTGTGGCTGAGGCACATGTGCAGATCAGGCCTACAGGGCTAAGCTGCATAAAGGCAAAACACTTTGGGAGATGAAAACATTTCCTGACATTCCAGGAAATAAACACCTGATTGCTGTTAAGACTTGTCTTCAGTCCAGACGCAGCCCAGCCATCAGTCGTCTTCAGCATTTGAAATGATACAGGTCTAAATATCACAAACCGTCTCTTCATTCTTCTCTCAATGCTGCAAGCACTTCAAAGTGATCACGTTCTTCTTGCCTGTCTGGGCAAACAGATCTCTGTTTCTTCAGTAATTTCACAGCACAACAATTCTTGACTATTGCGTATTGCCACAGTCCTTTTTTGGAACAGACTCCAGATTTCCTTTAAATGTGGAGTAGAGGGAGCCAAGGAGGTTTAGAGAGTATTTAAATGTTCATAGTACATGCGACGTTTTTTTTTATTTCAAACAAACATCTTGGGCAGATCACTACAACTCTTTGAGGATAGGTACATAAGTTATGTATTTGTACTGTATGTGCAATTATCTTAGTTCTATACATTTCAGCCTCTGAGAAGTCTGCTATTCTTTCACAACTATAAAGTGGTTACTTTCTAGAACATGTTTCAATTCATATTCATCTCTTAGCAACATTTTTTGTAGGAATCAGCTTGGCCTTCATCCTTTAAAATACCAACTTTATATTGTAAATATTAGAAAGTAAAAAGTATCCTTCATGGTCTGATACAAACACGAACACCATATGAATCATATTCTATTATAATATTTTGTCCGGATATAATACAAATGACACTTTTCTAAGCTAACTAGATTTGTATTTTACCACTACTGTTCTTACACAGGCAAAACAAAACAAAACAAAACAAAACAAAACAAAACAAAAAACAAAAAAAAAACCCTGTCCATTCTCTTAGTCAACTTGCTTTAGGTACAGTTTCAGATCTTTAAATTTTATTGACACCACTGAAGATGGGACCCAGACCCCTGCCTACAATAAGAAAACACATCCTCAAAACCTGTTCCCACTGTTTTGAGAGGTTCTCACCGAGGCATCTAGGTTAGCCTGTAATTCACCATGGAGCCCACACAAGCCTGAACTCATGATACTCCTGCCTCCTCCTCCCAGGTGCTGTTATTCAGGTGTGTGTAGCTGTACTTGGTGCTGTGGTTTGAAGATAAAATATCCTGTAAGGCATATACTTTTGAGCATTGGTTCCTACCTGCCGGTGCTGTGAGGGAAGGTGGAGCGTTCTTGCTGGAGGAAGCAGGTCCCTTGGGACAGGCCTTGAGGTTTTATACCCTCGCTATACTTTTTGTTTATCTTCAATCCACTTTCTGTGTGTAACGAGCTAGCTACCCTATGATCCTGTCACCTTGCCTTCTCTGGTATGATTTATTGCATGCCTCAAAACTATAGGCCAAAAAGAACCCATCCTCTCTTAAATTCATGAGATAATATTATCCTCGTATTGAGAAATTTAACTAATAACCTGGGCACTACTGAAATGCTAAGGTTTATAAATAAAAATCCACAGCGTTCCTCTGAACTGTAACTGAACCAAGCCCTCTTTTTAAAAATGCGTTCATTATTGTACATTATGCAATAACTTCCTATATAGCACATGCCTTATAAGGAGTTACAAATTTTTGGTTTGAAGTCAAGCTTTAAAGCCGACTTCTTTCATTTGACTTAATTTCGGATACGGGTATTAGTGTTTTAGAACCACACGGCGGTGAATTTTGTGTTAGGAATTATGCTCAATTGAATCTTGGCTCAACTACTCATCTCCATTTCAGCCTAGATAAGGTATTTAGTCTCTCAAAATCTACTTTCTTTGTCTATAAATGGACACATGGGCAATATATATTTGAAAAGTAGTTACAAAGATTAACATAAAAAATTCAGATACTTTTAAATTATGTTTTTTGAAATTCAGTAACAATTTTATTAGTGTTTTAAACAAAAACATCAGGGAAGATAACCTGTAAATCTCCAAAGGTAGCCAGAAAAAGAAGATGGTGTAGAGAAAGAAAGAAAACTACTATGTACACAAAGAAGGAAGGAAGGAAGGAGAGGGAAGGAGGAAGAGAGGAGGGAGAGAGTGAGGGAGGGGGAAGGGAGCGAGAGAAAGGGGGAGGGAGAGACAGAGAGACAGAGACAGAGACAGACCGAGAGAGTTAACGTTCTAGGAAAAGGCTAACTGTAAAGGAGTATCCAGAAAAGCCTGCTCAAGCTTCAGCAAGTACCCAAAAGAAGGAAAGTAATAAAAAGAAGAAAGAGGAAAAACGTCACTTTTTGTTAAATAATTCTGAAAAGCCAGCTGGTTTAAGCCAGCCTCATAGCTGAGGCTCCATATGCAACTGCAGGAAGAGTGAGGATTCTAAAATGGAAAAGGCCATTATATCATTACAGAGATAATTATTCTCCCCAGTTTCATTTTACCAGGTGTCAAGATAATCCACCTCCCTGAAGGATAGTCCAGTAGCCATAATACTGGATAGTCACAGTGGGTTCGTTCCTATAGTTCTTGTAGTTTGAGATGTTATGTCTCAATCCAGGATGGAAATAGCATTCATTTATTTAGAAGAAACAACATTCCTCGAAGGAACTAACAGAGCCCAGGGAATCAATGCTACTCTAAGTCCCACCCCCATTTCCAAAGAGATAGGTCAAAAATAGGTTAGAAATGTGATGAAATTGGGAAATGCGTTTTTCCTATGAAACTCTTGCTATCTAAATCTGAAGTGCTTAATCAGATGGGATTGTTGTCTGAACTGTAGTTTTATCTACACACTCACATTTAGGCAAAGCCATGCAGTTAGAGGGGTATAAAAACAGAAAATCTCTCTGGCATTCCTTGCCATGGAGCCAGTTTCATTCCTGGAACTGCTACTTTTATGGTCCTTGTACTTAAACTTACTAGGCAATATAAAGATGTGATACTAACTTGTCATTAGTCTGTAGTGACAGTGACTTAATTTAGCTTCTTTCTTATCTTGTTAAGTCACGGGCTATGGAGTGTTCTCTTGTACTAGTGGTGTCTAGGGGCTCTCAAAAGTTCATTGCAAAATTGTAAAATAACTAAAATTACAGTTCTCTAGAGCCAGTCCATGGACAGACTCACAGATGCATTTGGCTCTTCCCTTTTCCTCCCCACTTTGACCTCCAAGGCTGCACTTGGGAGTGACGACCCTAGGATTCAAGAATGTCTAGGAAAGTGTGCTCAGCTTTGGCATGTATCCAAAGAGTCAAAGGCAAATAAAATGAAGAAAACAAAAGCTCACAATTGTGAATACCTCAGAAAATTCAAAAGTCTAGCGCCTCAGTTTCCTTATACAGAAAATGAAAATGATCACTATAAAATATTGAATTCTTTGGTCCCTCAGACAATTTCAAGTGGTGCTTAACATGTAGAAGCTACTGATTATCACTTCTCACATAGACTGAAGTTATGCAGAAGTCAGGGCATAAAATCCACGAGGCTTTGCTTTTGTCAGAACTAGAGTTCAGGAGAACACTTAGTATTGCTTGGAGGATACAAGGAAAATTTAAAATGTCCACTGGAAAATATTAGGTATCAGAGTAGATAATACTTGCGTTTCTTTTCTGGCTGGCATATCCTGGAATGTATTCGTGAAAAGATACCATCACCGTCCACTCAGCCAAGTAACACTCTACTCTTCTTTTTGTGTTAAATGATGCTCTACAGCATGTTTGCGTTCAGGCGTTCAAGTATCCATGGAGACACTTACCCCACTGTGTGCTGTCATGTCCCACTGTCCATTTTATTACATACAAATTATAGTCTGATCCACCCTGTTGAGACCCAAAGGGCTTTTCTCTGAAGGCTGATTTCTGAACCAGAACATGGTCATAAAATACGTATGGTTTTATATTTCTTCTCAATTATATAATAACTAGATTGTGCTTCATAATTATGAAGTCTGCATCTGTGAACCACTTGAAAGCACTTGTTTTGCTTGCTTTATGTGTCCACATCGGTGTGCAGGACACTTTTAATTTTCAGGAACTCCTTCTCACATTACATAATTAGAACTTGAAAATATCATCGTAATTCCCATTTTAGTATGCTTTAAAAGGACTCCACAATGAAGAATGATCATATTTCTGCTTTAGTCACTGCTCCTGGCCAATAGTTGGAAGGGTTCATATAATAATACTGATGTGAACTATGTGATATACCAAAATTTTGGGGGTATTGGGTATCAAGAACTACAGACTTAATATGTCTTTCTTAAGTCATAAGCTGAGCTAAATTTGTAGGATTAAACTTTATCTCAGTTTGTAAAAAATGAAAATAAATTCTTTACTTTTACCAATAGGATTGTTGGCACAAGTATGGTGGCTTGCAAGTCTAATCTCAGCACTTTGGAGACTAAGGCAAGAGTATTATGGGTTTGAGGCCAGCATGGGCTGCAGCACAAGACTTTGTCTTCAACAAACAAACAAAATAAAATAAAAATGGAAAAACATATTAAGCTGTCCTATCTTTTGTTTGAAATACGAAGATGGAAGATGAAATTAAAACTTCTGAAATGTAGTACAGTTAAGCAAATTTGTTGAGAGGAAGAAAAGTGTATTTTGGAATCATAAACTTTATTCAGGTATTATTAAACACACTGAACACTTCCCCTGACTTATAACCAGAGTCGTAAAGCACGGTGCTTGGGTCTACTTAAATTACTGATGTTGATATGTAAGTGGCTTACATAGGTTTAATTAATTTATTAACTGGGCTCATTTAGAACTATTTATACTTAATTTAGAAACATATAAGAAAATATATTTAAAATACATAACTAAAATAGAAGCAATAATATAAACAGTGGGGGATAGTTTTTATCCTTTCAGAGTAATAGGTAAATTATCTTCTGGGAATATTCAAAGTAATCAACTTCAAATAACTATTTCTCTAGCATCATCAGGATACAAATTTTCTACATGGTGGAAAATAATTGTCTCTTGAAGAATTTCAGTCATTTACAGTTGATAATATGTTAGGAGTGAATAATGCAATAGACTTGTTATGCAATTTTGTATCCACCCACTGATCCATTGCATCCATTCATCTACTGAGAACCTTTATGAGACACTGTTGTCATTGAACAGAGGACACACAGTTAAAAGGCTTGGGTGTTTCACTCTCTTTCTGTACTTAACTTTGTATTTAACTTTAGTGTTATATCTTTTTGACCATAAAACAAAATTAATATCACTGGGCTGTGAATATTACAGAGTATAATGGTTTCAAGTGTCTAGGACAATATTTATTCATTTGTAATGTCTGTGGGCACATTAAGAATCACAAAGTAAAGATATACTATTTCAGTTTGCTAAAAGCTGATAATAATACTTTTAATTCTCATTTTAATATAGGATTTTTAAAAATCTTGTAACATAGTGTTTCAGAATGATTGCAAATGAAGCTTTACTTTAGTCAAACAATACACTAATTCATAGCAGAGATGTTATTATGAATTTTTTATGTATGCTCAAATATTTATCTTAGGTATGCTATGAAGGTCAAAATCACACAAAATCAGCATGGGATAACATGAACGTGATTTTAATGGGTTAGTCATTATCGCCTAAAAGAGGAAAAAATGTTTAGTTTTTTTTATGAGAACTGTTTGGCTTTGATTAGGTTCTTTGAAAGAGAAGCATCAAAACCATGCTCAGATATTGTAATATGACGTACAAGAGGGCCACAAAAAAGAATAATTAAAATGAACATTATAAAATAGGCATGTTAGCAAGTTTATAGGGCAGCTGTTTTCTAAATCTTGTCCACAAATATTAACAGACATTTCTTTAACTTCATCTCCATTACTCTTACAAGAAAAGCAACATTAAAAACATTCCCTGACACTTTGGATAGTTTTAACCTTACTTTAACAATCCGAGTCAGGGTGGGTGAAGATTCTCAAAACAAGAACTTCACAAACTAATAGTCAAAATGGGTTTCTTTAGATTCTAAGATGTTTATAAATAGTTACCTCTGTGTATTCTTTTCACAATGTTAGTCTCTACTTTATAGAGAGATCAAGAACTCCTTGTCAAGCCACATAGTGGAAAATCTCAGTGTTTATCTAATGAGAAAATGTACCAAAGTCTGAGAAGGCACAGGTCAACAGGAAAGGATACCTTCTGATTTCCATTCAGTTCACTATAAAGGATTTGCTAACTACTGTTCTCAATGAAATGTTTTACCATTTTCATGTTATAAGATGTTACAATTATATAATTGTCTCAAGAACTGAGAACTGCAATCCCCAGCCTAGCTTTGGTTCTTCTTATGAGCTCTTTACAAACTTTGTTCCAGCACTTACTCTCAGTTTGGCTTATCGTAAAACACTGGTCTGGGCACAGAAAATAAATTCACTAATGTATCTTGGAACAACAAAAATATTTTCAAAATATGGACTTATTTGCATACCAGATGAAGCACTTGCCAGCACAGGCCCTGCTCTTGCTATCTCCACAATCCATTCCCTATAAAAGAAATCTAGGACTGTAGAAAGCCTTGGCTAAGGTGAACATTTATTTAGTCAGCCAGGTGTCCTTCCACTAAACCACACCAGTGTAGCCATGTTATATGATCTCTATTTTAAAGAACCATTATGTGTCAGAAAGATTAGCAGTGTGTTATAATATCTGCCTGTAGCTGAATTTTCAAAGCAGTTAGGTGACAATCTTCAGTGTAGGAGAAGTAATAATGACAACCAAACGATGCTGCCCGTCAAGGATCTGTAATTGATAAACTGGAATGGCTAAGGAGTCTGTCCTTAAGACTTACTTAATTCTCTGGGTATATTCCAAGGAGTGGAATAGCTGGGTCTTGAGGAAGCCCTATTCCCAGTTTTCAAACTTCATCTGCCTTCACTAGACTCTTATCGAGAGTAAAATTTGGTTATGGATGCATGACTTATAATTATAAACAACTTTCATAATCTACTTTAAGCATGTCAAATGTGGCCTCAAAGGAATGAATCTTAAATATTAAGAGAGGATTGGCAAAAAATTTCAAGTTTAAGTACGGCCTTTTGCTTGGATTATAAGACTGAAAAACGTGTTGGCCACTCATCATTGTAAAATAACAGGCAAAACAAGTGTACACTTGAGAGAAGCTTCCCTCTGAAACACACAGATCATCTAAAGATCTTACAAATAGACAGTATGAATCATGTCCACTTAGCAGAAATAGAAAGACCCACAATAGCGTTAACAGAGTTTATTTTTATTGCAGTAGAATTTTTTAGGTTATGTTTTCAGAACTGCATTTTACTTTTTTGCCCAGAGCTTGGGTGGACATTGGGAACTATGCTTTATGTATACAAAGGGAAAATTCTCTTGCTTTGACATCACTGTCAGTTTTAGATATAGCTAGAGAACTGTCAAAGTCTAGAATAAAATGTCTTCAGAAAATATACAGCATAAATACTGAAGCAATGAAAAAATATAGAGACAGTATACATACTATAAGAAAAAACCTAAAATGTTGACTTAATAACTACAAAATTACGATGATTGAAATAGTAAACAAAGCAGAAACAAATACAAGACATTAAATTCACAGTATAAGCTAAGAAAATATTCAGAACATAATATCCTTAGTTGATAAACAGGTAAGTCTTTTGGACAGATTTTATACTTCAGATTCTTGCAAGAGAAGAATTACATGATATGCAAATTCAAAATAAAATATTCTCTCAGCTTTTAAGTTAAAAGTAAAAAAAAAAAAAAAAAGTCTTAGCTAATGCTCCAAGGATATCAGGACTCAGGCACACTACTCTTGTAACTATGAAGTGTCCAACAGCTTAGAATCTAATTAGACAACATATGACTCCTCAGTATCCATTTTGTCTCGACAGCACTGTACTTAAGTGCAATCGCTTAATACAATGTCTTATTTTTCCTCCAAATTTCAACTACCTCTTAATCTGTGCACCATATCTGCCTTGACAGACACGTTCTTTTAATACCATCATAGAGCAGCCAATTTTATATATTAGGAACCATGAATAATGTATCTTCAGATAATCTAGCGAATATCCTTATTTGGAGGAAAGCAACTCAAATTAAATCAAAAGTGGAAAAATATGGTATGTTCACAATAGCTCACAGCTACTGGACATTATAGTACAAAGAGTTACATAGATCATGTCACTGAATTCTCAGTACAGATCAAGAACATCCTATTTTTTACACATTAGGAGAAACATAAGTTGAGGCTAAGAGGGGTGAAGTAATAATGTCCAAAGTAACACAGCCATTAAGAGGCTTTGCCTGGATTTGAATGGTAATCTGTTCAAGTCAGAGTCAGTGTTCTTTAAACATCAATATTTGCCATGGAGCTATAAAATATTTATGACAGGCACTCATGAAAATAAAACTAGGGGTCATCAAATTAACAATTTGTGATTGGTTAAATAGTGTTGTGATTTACCTTATTTGAGTACTTTTCATTGGAGAGGTAAGGAGTTACATTTAAGAAAGCACAAAACTAATGATGTGCACCTGCAGTCCTAGCTTTTAGTAGGCTTGGGTGGTAGGATTGTTTGAATAAAAAAGTTTAAGAATAGCCTGGACAAGATAACAATATCCTATAACAGAACAGAACTAAGAAATAACAGCACAAAAACACAGGAGCAAAGTACAAAGAGTCTTTCTTGTATAAATTATAATCTGTATTTATGAACTCAGAACAATGAAGAATACTACAGTGGGTTAGGATGAAAGAAATAATCATATATTTGATTTACTAGGCTACACTGTCTTTTAATAAATTAATCTGAATAATGTTTTAAAGCTCCTATATATAAGCAACATAACATTATATGTCTGGTTTATTTCACTTAGCATTATGTCCTCAGGTCAGAAAATGTTTCAGCAATGGCAAGGTCTCCTTTTTTACTGCTGGGTAAAATATAGAGAATATAAAAATAGATACCAGTGTCCACAAGATAGGCTAGTGAGAGCAAAGGGAGGATATATATTAGAAGATATAATGTACAAGATATATAAGATGGATACATATATGTCTGATGTCCAACAGAGGTGTTTTGTTAATAATGTTCTAGAGATTTTGTATGTAACTATAGGGGCAGATATATATGCTCCTCTCCTTTACTATGGCAGCCACCTTGCTACCTAGATGCGTATTTGCATGTTCCACCATATACACAAATTATTTTATTAAAGCAATTAAATCTATAATTGGAGGCAAATGAAACATTTTTTCCCCAGGACTAAGGTTCCTTTTCAGAAGAAATATAAAAAGAGTATTTATGTCTCTGGGTCTTGAATTTAGGTTATTTCTAAACTATATTTTAATCTTAAATAGGCACAAATCAGGGAATCTTACATTATGAATTCTGTGAAAAATTTTTGCATATTCTGTAAAAGTACAGTAACAAAATGGATCATGTGAAACTGCTGCATTGGCCATTAGAAATAGTGTAATAGCTTAAGTATTTTGTACGCATTTCTCTCTATGTCCAGGATTTCATTTCACTTGCTAATAAAGAAAACTAGAAAGAGGACCTGAGCAGTGTGGATAGACATTGCCCCGGATGTGAAGTAATCCAAAGCACTGCATTGAGTTTGAGAACAGGATTATAGCAGTCCTTGGTGTGAATGACTAAAGGTGATGACTTGATTCTGTATGTCTGACCATTCTTTGACTTCATATACCTATGAGACTACTTGAAAGAGTACCATAGTGACTCTTCCAAGCCTAAGCATTCTCTTTGCCTTTTTCACTGAACCACAAGCTTCACAGGACAACACGCATTCATAAAGTGTGCTTTAATCTATAGCTAACTTTCATGATACAAGATCCATTCTAACATTTCTGCACTCAGGAAACTTAACTCTGTGTGTGCACGTGTGTGTGTGTCTCTGTGTGTGTGTGAGATCCTTGACTTCTTGTCTTAGTATTTCTACCACGTGGTTCTGTTTGCAGAGGCAGGAGCCAGTGACCCAGGAACATCTTCCTGCCTATATTTAGGACAAGAAACAACAGAGGTGCCAGGAATATAAACATCCCTTTGCTACACTGTCTACCTGCAAGCTTGGCATGAGGCGAGTGTTCTCTAAATATTAGTCATTTTAAAATAGAAAAAAAAACCATTTGGTTTCATAATGATTAATTATTCCCCTTGGCAACTTATTGCTGAAGCACTGGGATGTTTCTTTTTATCAGGCAGTGTTGCTAGGGGGTAATTTATTTATTTCTATCCTACTGAGTTTGGGAAACGAGACCCAGCCTGATGCTGCAATTACTTTTGGATTCTCTAGTTTAGTGTATGGCTCTTAAACAAATGGACCTCTGTTTCAAACTTGTTTTTCTTCTTGACAGAATGGATTACTTATGTGTGGTAAATGAGCCTAGCATTCACAAATCTGAGCTGTCACATTTAACTAGACAAGAGACTGATGAAATCTTGATCTCAAGTTTAAAATAATTATTCAGATTACTTCAAGTCCAGGTGCCTCTTTCTGCACTATGAACTTAGCCCACAGCTCTTTCTCCTTGTGAAATTGCCTTGCCTTCCAAGGAAGTAGAAACTGAGAACTGTTAAAAAGGTATGTATGATATCAAATATGGCATTTACTAGATGTTTCTGATGGATCCAGAGCCTCTGAAAGTTGCCAAAATTTTAGTTGTTTGAAAATGCACATATAATATATATCCACCCTCATTTCCACCTCCCAGCTCTCCCAGAATTCTATCATCTCTCCTTCCAAATCCCTATCCTTCTTTTTAAAGTGCCAGGCTCTCATTTCAGGAGCCAGTACTGATGGGTTATCAAAGTGCCCTTAGGAGACCCTGTACTCAGAGCACCCGGGAACATTTGAGCTTCTTAACAGTGAGATCAAAAGTGAATTTTGACCAATCTCTAGGGAACTGTCTAAACCAAAGTCTTAAACATGCAGAGTATAAATCCTGGGGCATTACCTGATAAGCATCCAGGACTCTGGATTTCATATGATTACAGGCAAAGTTTGAATTGGGTGTATTCTGTTGCGTAAAAGTCCTGTTTCGTTACCCAAACATCTAGTGTTGGGTTTCCTGCAGTGCATTGTCACCACGTCACATGCTGTAGCAGATTGCTCTTTCTGTGAGATCTCTCTACTTTCATAGGATAAAATAAAGAGATGTTTGAGTAATTATTGGATTGAAAGGGCTACTCAACATTTATATATGTAACTTTAACATTAATGCTTTCATTCGGAACTATTAAGCATTTTCCATCGTAGCTGGTTAGTAATGTTTGATTTTTAATGTGTATTTACTGGCTTTGTGGGGTTAAGTAACCTCACCAAGTGCCAACAGCATGTGGCTGATCATCTGGTGTAAGCGACACCTTGACTCCACACATTTTCAGACTGGGCCATCTTCAGATACCCATGCAGCATTGGCACATGGTAGCTGCATTTCATACTGGGATTTTGTTTTTTGAAAAATGCCAAAATGTTTTCCCCATGACTTTCTACAAAACTTTCGACCTATGACCTTTCCGGTATGCAAGATATGCTGGAGTACTGGTGGCACAGAATTTGTGGAAGGACCAAGTAATGGCTGATCTAACTTGAGGCCTATGCCACAAGAGGGAGCCCATGCCTATCACTGTCTGGAAGGCCAGGAGCCTGAAGCTGGACGGTCCAGAGACCTAGGGTAGAACCCAAACATGACTGGGGAAAAAAAAGCCAATGAAATGGTCCCTAATGATATTCTGCGACGCTCATGAGTAGGTGCCTGGCGCAACACCATCAGAAAAGCTTCCTCCAGAAGATACGGCAGCAGATACAGAGATCTACAGACAGACGTTGGGCAGAGGGTGGCACGCCCAGGAAAAACTATAGGGTCCAGCCAGGTTGAGGACACCAGGAGAACATGGCCCACAAAATCAGCTAAGCAGGGCTCAGGGTGTTCAGAGAGACTGAAGCTGCATTCTGGGAACTTGTATGTGTTTGTGCTAGGTCCTCTGCATTTTTGTAAGACTCGGTGGATGTGGGAATGCTTCCCACACATTAACCTGCTCTCGTGACCCTGATTCCTCCGGCTGGGGTGCCTGTCCCTAGTCTTACTGCATCCTGTTATGCTGTGTTTGCTGATATCTTGGGAGGCCTGCTCTTTTCTGAAGGGAAACAGAGGAGCAGTGAACCTGGCAGAGAGGGGAGGTGGGGAGATCTAGGAGGAGTGGAGGTAGGGGGCTTCAGTCAGGCTAGATTGTATGAGAAATGAATAAATGGAATAATGTGTTGTTTTAGGGTAACCTACAATTTGTTTCAGTAGTATTCCTGCTAACTATATTAAATATTGACTACAAGGCCTTTGGCTACAATTTCTTAACCTCCTTTGATTGTCTGAAGGCTGACCTTTGGTCAAAAGCCTTGACTTTTGGCATCATATGCAGTATAATTTGGAGCCTTTTGCTTAAGGAACTTGGCTTGGCATAAAATCCTTGGATTACATTTTCTTTCCTGGAGTATAACAAAAACTTTCTCCATTAATTCTAGTCTTATACTACCCACAGAAAACCTAAAGCTACCCTCAGCTTTTAATTCATATGATAATGAAATCCATTTTGACTGATGGCTTCAAATATGATTTTTTAATTTCATTTTTATTAATAAATAGTAATTATTATGAGGTACAATGTGATGCTTTTATCTATGTATTTAATCATTCTAATTAGAATATAAAAACCTCACCAATTTATCTTTTTTGACTAGAATGTTAAAAATTAATTTAAGTCAATTAGCAATATACATTATAAGCTGTTTTCCAAGGCAGCAAATGCAATACAAGATATCACTAAAACTATCTTTGTAATCTCGTAAAATTTTTCTCCCTCTCATCAAAGTCTCTCCCTTTCCTGTCTCTCTCAATGTCTGTTTTCTATATTATAAAAAGCTAAAAATAATACCTTACAGTAGATCCTAACCATATATAGTCCAACCATCTACCAGAAAGATGAATTTCAGTATTCACTGGCTCCAATTTTATATGAATTTGATTTATCTTTTCAACAAACAGAGCATATTTTTTTTTCAATTTACAAGAACTTCTTCATTATATTTCCCAATATTTGTTCTATTCCTCTTTTATAAAACCTTTTCAAGGATCTTAATTACGCATTTGCCGGTTCTGTGTTCTTTTGTTCACATATATATTTTTCTTCCCTACTCTTTTTATCTTCAATTATATTTCATTTTTTTGACATCATGTTATATTCATGCTCTGCCCTTGCCTGTCTATATTTGTGCGGCCTCTTCTATTCCTTTCATATTTCTGTAACGGTTTAGATTTTGCTTGTCCACTTCATGATTTTACCAATTGATGCCTCATTTCCTCACTATGTTTCCTTAACACTTGTTTGAGTTCTCACATTTATGACACATGGTCTTCCTTCCTAGAAATAAGAGTTTTATTAAAAATTTAAACACATAGTAAACTTTAGGCACAACTTCATATCTGTCATTAGGAACATTTTTTCTCATAAGTGCTTTATCTGTTGACAGATTTATTGCTCTTTTATGTTATTTTTTTTTCCAGTGGTACTTTTATAGCAATTGCCTGCCAGTTTCCCTTTACTATTTGTCTCCTGAAGTAGTTTGTTCTCTCCCTAGACGAGGATCTATGTATATATTTCTCTGTGTGTATGTGTGAGTGTGTGTGTGTGTGTGTGTGTGTGTGTGTGTGTGTTTACACGTGTACATACCTGTGTGCCTATGTGTGTGATTAAATGGGGAGGATATGCTTATGCTCAATGTGTATGGATGTAAATTTTGAGGAGTCTTACAACTTAGCAGATACAACCACTTATCTTAAACACTAATCCAAGATCACATACAAAAAATGATAATATTTTTTGGTCTCATGGAAAATTAAACCTCCAACTCATAACCCAAGGAGTCCCTTGGCCATTTTGTAGGCTTTGGTTACTCTTGTACATATTCAGAGAACCAGAATCCCTAAAGAAGGCACACACTGTTACCAAGCTCTTAGAAAGATGTATCCCATGACTATTAAAGTCTGTCTCCATGTCAGAACACAAAATATAGTGGATGCATTCTTCAGTACAGAATTATAACAAAAGGTTAAGTTTGATGTGCAGCATACATATTGTGAACAGTACTTTCCCCAGAAATGCCCGAAACACATTTAAAAGAAAAAGTGACTTTCTAAACTTTCCAATTGGACTGGCATACTCAATGACAATGAAATGCATTTGGTGTTAAATGGGCCTGAATTTAATCTTGCATCTAAACATAAGACTGAAAAATTACTCAATCTGTACCTTTATATAAATGATGCAGAAAATAATGGCAGTATTGGCAAAGCATCTGACTTATACATTTTAGTAAGTACCAATTTCCTATATTATCTACATTAGCACATTTAGAGAATACATTTATTTATAAAAAAAATCAAAAAAGGTGCGAGCCTTTTTATTGTTCTACCACTGGACATATTTATCATAGATACAGTATGGATCATGAAACCATGGAAGGCTATGAATAATAAGTAAAACAATTTATGGAAGTTGTAATGAGATAATGGGAAAGGCTGGATTGTCAATTGGAAAAGTACACTGATGTAGAAGAGAAAGTCTGCGATTGTCCATGCTATCCAAAAGATACCATTTCAGGAGCACCAGGATATGAGAATTTCTCTCATTGTGCTGTGGGTATAGCGAATTAGAGCCAGTTAAAGCTAGCACTTGAAATTCTAACATGTTGAAGCTTCAAAGTGCTGGACTATCGCACCCATTTGCTAAGGCATTGAATTGGCATGACCTCCCAAAGGATGGTACTTAGAAAAGATACTGATCCAGTCACAATATCAGGATGTTGAATAATTTCTTATGCCTACATTTTCATACTACTCCCGGCAGGCACCAATATTTTGGGTCCAGTTCAATTTGTTTTTATTAGCAAATTAGTGAAAAGATACATCGTGGATGTACAATCTATTCACTTTGGGGAGAGGGGAAGGCAAACTCTTACGGTAGACACAGACCCCAGAAGAACTTCACACAGAGGATGTTCACATATATGAGGTTTACCCTCTTCTGACCCATATATTAACAAACCCCAAGTTCTTAATTCTTTTTTTTTTTTTTTTTTTTTAATTTGGTTTTTCAAGACAAGGTTTCTCTGTGTAGTATCCCTGGCTGTGCTAGACTCACTTTGTAGACTAGGCTGGCCTTGAACTCACAATGATGAACCTGCCTTTGCCTCCCAAGTGCTGGGATTTTAGGTGTGTGCCACCACCACCAGGCAAGTTTTTAATTCTCTTATGTAAAGCATGGGCACATGCATAATCCAAAAACAAAGGTTTTAAGTCTTACTTTCATTCTCTGTAAAAATGACCCCACTGTTAACACAAATAGGGTAGAGATGCTGTCGACACTTGCAGAGCTTTCATAAATTAAATAGCTGTTGATATAAAGTGCACCTGTTGGAAACTGCCCATGAAAACATTGTCCATTTTGTGCATCGGTGTCCTTTGCACTAGAACTAATAAAAAGAATTCATCTCTACAATCCCTTCCAGGAATTTTTTCTCTGTGAATTTACCTAGATGGTCATACAATTCTTAGCAAGTTTCTAGGGCATTTTGACTCATATCCAATGCTCATTTATATATAATTAAAGTAACAAAAAGAACCATAAATTATTTTGTGTCTTTAGGTTTCTCATTATATTTTATAACCTAAAAATAAAATCTCTATGTGAAGTTAATTGGACATGGACAGTTTTTATACAGGTGTGTGGATAGGTGACTTAATAGGATAATAGCATGATTTTTGGCCAAGACTATATGTTTATTGGCATGATCTACACTCTGACTATAATGTAAATGGTTTTAAACTGACTTTGTAAAAATTTTTCAGATTGAAGGTAATTTCTATAATATGCAAAGAAATATCTTTCAATGATTGGTTATAGCAAATTTTATAGTGAAAATTATTTAAAAAATAGTAGAGAAGTTTACAACTTAAGTTTAAAAAGTATAGACCAGATATTAGTTTCATAGTGACTACAAGAGTAATCAAAAAGGTTGGTTGTCAATGTAGTTTTTAAAGACAAAGACAAAAGCACAATAAAAATCATGAATAAAATAAGTAACACTATTTACTCCACTTTTCATCTGGACTCTGAGAACCAAGGTATCAAACCTAACAATGTGGGAAGCAGTACACTGAATAATCTTTTTAACAAATGCTTCCCCCAGTGTTCAGTTTGGCACCATGTGCACTAACTCTGTAATGATGTGGAGAAGATTAGCATGAGTATTGTGCAAAGGTGACACACATGTTCCTAAAGCTTCTGTGCTCATACATATTTTATGACAGAAAAGCAAAATGTCACAAAGAATTTTGGAAGTGAGGAAAACTTTGGCAAGTTGATTGTGGTGAATAATTCATCAAATGGGATCTTACTTGGAATTCGGATTATTGTAAAGGCTCTCAGTTAAGCTGAGCTTAAACTGAATGTTGGGTGGCCCAATCCAATGTCACTGCACCCTTGCTAAAAGGGAAAAATGTGGATTCAGGCACACACAGAGCTAGACTACATGTAAAGAAGAAGGGGATTAGAGTGATGCTTTGTTATTCAAAGAATGCCAAAACACTGCTAGTAAACACAAAAGGAGGGATCATACAATCATTCCTACCATGTCTCAGGAAAAACCAAGCTGAGAACACATTGGTCCTGAGCCTGTCACCCTAAGAATCTTGATACACTCACTTTCTGTTTAAGCTATACAATTGATAGAACTCTGTTTTTAAAAACCTATACAACTATTGACAATGGGCTTTAACTATTCCTGGTCTTAACTAACCTGGGATTAGGGGGGTTTTGCAGAGACTGAAGCACCAACAAAGAACCATGCATGGACTGGACCTAGGCCTCCTTCACAGATGTGCCCGAGGGGCTGCTTGGTCTTCATGTAGGTCCTCTCTTACAGGGATCAGGGGCGGTCTCTGGCAGGGACTCTGTTGCATGCTTTTTGATCACTGCCACCTGGCAGGGCTGCCTTGCCAGGTCACTGAGGAAAAGGATGCCTTCAGTCCTGATGTGACCTGATGTGTTGGGGTGGGTTGGCGGGGCTACCATTTTCTGAGGGTTAGGGGAAGTGGGATAGGGAAAAAGGGAGGGAGGGTGGGTCCTGTAGGTGAAGAGAGATGGGGCTACAACCAGAATGTAAAGAGAATAAGTGAATGAGTTTAAAAAATTACCAGTCTTTTGATTCTGATTTCAATATTCTATTAGGACATACTGAAATATAAAATGCTATGACTTCAACTTTCTACATCAAAGAACTGAGAATTCTCACAGTGCATTTTCTTGGATAAGTGAAAAAAACTCCCAAGAATCACACACACAGAAAAAGTCTGGCAGATCTGGACCCAGGGGGGACCTGCACAAACTGTTGTACCAATAACAGTGAATGCAGTGAGCCTAGCCCCCCTTTACAGATCTAGCCAATGGACAGCTCATTCTCCATTGTGGTGGGGTGAACAGGACTGCTTCTGACATAAACTCTGGTGCCCTTCCTCGATTTGATCACTTCCCCGGGGGCACTCAGAGGAAGGGGAACAGGCTACCAGATAACACCTCATAGGCTGTGGTCATATGGTGGGAGAGGATGTCCTCTTCTGTCAGCGGTCTAGGGGAAGGGATTAGGGCAGAAGAGGGAGGGAGGGGACAACCATCTGAATAACCATCTGAATAAATTATAATTTAAAAATACTACAAAGAGGGTTCATGTTAAAATGAACCATTGAGTGTCACTCACTTACTGATTTTAAAGATTTAGATTTGCACTGGTTAGTACTAAGGCCACAAAATATCCTCCTGTGAACTATCTCAGAGTTGTGGAGGAAATGACCAAAGCGGAAGAGCTATTGAAAACTAAAAATATTACTAAATTACTTGTCAATGTTTCCTTTATTAGAATGTTCAGGAATAACTAGTTTTACATTTTATCTACTTAAACCTATTCTCACTTTAATTAGTTGGATTCAAAGGAAGAGAACACATGGCTCTGTCTGGGAAAAAAACAGATGTATCCATTGCTTTTGATGGAGCCGGGACACTCACTGCTGGGGTTTTTCTTGGATGACTTTCCTCCTCTACTTTGAAGTATCAAATTTCTAATTTTTGTGCAAGGAGTTCTTTCCTTATAGTATCTGCCATGTACATTCCTAATTTTATCAGCGGATGACTTTCTACTGTCCTTGCGATACTCATGATGTCTTATGAATTTTAGCTTATTAGAAATATCAGTTGATAACAAGGTTGTGTTTTTCAAATATGAAATTTGAGAAGATAACATTACTATTAGCTTTTTCTTTTTCTATCTCAGCCTAGTTCATGAAGAAAGTCTCCCTGAATAATATTTCATCCAAATTTTCACACTTTTGCTGCTTTCCTAATACAGCATTGGTCCCCTCCTACAAAACATAAATATGTACTCAAGTCCTCTGCAACATGATCAAGGTTTTCTCTAGTGTTTCACCTCGTACTAAGCTAATCTGTCTTTCTGGGAATACAGGTAACACCTGGCTTGCTTATCCATGACATTCCTATTTTTTTTTTTTCCCCTCTGATGATTATTGCTGCTGGAAACTCATTGCCAAGACCAGGATTTTAGGCAGATCTGGTCTTCTGCATAGAGGCAGCAATGATCTCTCTTTCTGTGGTAGTAGAACTATTAGGCTCACCCAAATACATAGTGAGCAGCAAGAATTTTGTGTAAGGTTGAATATTTCCATACGACTCCCTGTTTTCCACCCTGAAGTTTGGCTGAGTCCTCAGAGAAAGAGGATACAGACAGTCCAGATGGGACTTGATAGGCTGATGTCAGATGTTAAAGGGGAAGTGCTTCTGAGGACTAGGGAAGGGGGAAAGTGGGGGAGAGAGGGGGGATGGAACTGGAAGGCTTTTCTTTCTATGAAGAATAGGTGCCATGGAACATGGTTGTTTCACAAATTCATTTTCCTTCATATTCACCTACCTATAATATTTCCATCAATCCTTGACCTCAACAGTTCCCACATTCTTGTGTTAATTTCAAAAGTCTTTCAAAAATTTTCTATTTTTACTTTGACCTAGTATGATTAAAACACTATTTTACTTTATAAATAAATTTGTAAAGGCTCTAAAAATATTTGCTATTTGAAAAAGTGAATAACTTACTGTCTTTCCAACTACTGTTATCTTATAGAAGAATCGGTGGCCCATTGAAACACGGTAAGATCTGGTGCCATTGCTAGCTATACTATATATAAAATCCTTTACAACCAACTTTGCTAAATTATTTGAATTCAAAATCAACATTAAACACTTATTTTCTCCTCCCTTAATCCAATGGCACCTCTTTGTTGTTTTCTTCTTTACGTCTGGTGCCCAGTGAGTCTTCTTCATCTTAAAGGATTTCTTGTCTTGACAGTGTCTATGACACAGGGTGACAATTTTCTCTTATAACACTTCATGTAGACAACCGCAGTCAAGGGAACTCTATATAAATTATGCATCTTATATTATGTGTTATTGGTTTTGTTGTCGTTGCCTTATTGAGACACGGTTTCTCTTTGTAGCCTCGGCTGTCCTAGACTCGCTTTGCACACCAGGCTGGCCTCAAGCTCACAGCGACCCACCTGCCTCTGCCTCCCAAGTGCTGGGATTAAAGGCATGCGCCACTATGCCCAGCAGTGTGCACCTTTGGGCTGCATTCTGTTTAACCTACTAATATAGTTCATTTGAAAAATCTAATAAATACAAAAGTAGAAGAGTGAAAATTATAAATATACATTTTATCTAGAAATACTTCTGAATCTACTCTGTATATATTGGCATACATTTTATTAATGAGACAGACTATCAATATTATACCTAGGAAAATCTAATATAAAAATATTACTGTTCTATTATTTAGGAGAATAAGTACACACCACTTACTATTATTTATACATCATCTTCTGATGACAATAAATTAACTTTATATGTTATCAGGAGTAAATTGCACTTTAAAATCTGATTTAAAAGCATGCTAGTTGGTAAGTCTGTTATTTTAATATAAATATATATCCAAAGATATTATAATAGTATACTTGATAAAAATAAAAAGTAAGATAGGGCCTCATTGATGAAACAAGCATTTTCATAATCTAAATTATACCTAATTAGGTGATTATATGTATTTTCTGGAAATGTTTTATTTACTTATACCAGGAAAAATGCTATCATTTAAGCAGCTTTATACAAGCTCTATTTTACCCCCTTGTAGCCCTTCTGTTTTATTTCCACAAACAAAGAAAATTGCTAGAGCTTTTGAAAGTGAAAATTAATGTATCTCTAATGCCATTTCTTGTAATTATTGTATGCAATAGTGGGAAAACATTTATTGAATTTATATGCTCTGACATAGTCTCTAATCCATACTATTTATTAATTACACTTTTAAACAGATATAATAACTTTAATTTGCATTGGCCACCGAGTAATTTGATAGAACTGAACAATATAACTAGTTACTATGTCCTTGAGAATCAAGGCTGTTTCTTATCAATTTCAGTGTTTTCAGCCTGAACTTATGACCTTCCATACCATAAATGCTCCATAATTTGCATATTGAATGCTAATTTGAAAGGGAGTAGGGATATTTACTTTACTCTAACTTTATAGAGACCAAAAGTTTAGCTTTCTTTCTTTTTCTCTTGCCATTACAGAAAAAAAAAGAGACAGTAGCTAACTCATTTCTGTACAGCGTCTTTGATTTTTATATTTATGTAGCTCATTACATTCTCATAAAGAAATATTTCTATTTCGTAAAAAGATGTTTTATAATTTTGGAGACTTTAGCAATATAAAATGTATGTGCATAAATCAGGTTGTCCTCTTCTGTTTTAGGAAAAGATGTGCAGTGTAATCTTCACCAATGCACATGCGACAACAGGAGAGAGTAACTCTGTTCCACATCATTAATTTTGACAAATATTCAAGAAGTCTGAAGTCCTTAAAGTCTTATGAGAGATATTCTACACATCTGAGTAGAATTATTCTCAGCATCACTCCTCATCCTTTGCTTTCTGCATAACATTTTATTTTTCTATAAAATATGCTATTCTTAAGTTTTATAGACATTTAAGTTGTAACAATATGTTCATAATTTGTTGGTTTGGTTCATTCTTCTAGCCAATATCCACATAAAGTTATAATTGGGTGATACTGTTTTATTGGACGGAATGGGCAGGTTGTAGAGATGGTTTGGAGATTTCTTAAATTATCCAAGTAAATTCCAAGTATAATGTCCACATAAACTATCTGCTTAAAACTGTAACCTTAGGTGGTTCTAGTAACTGTAACATTAGTAGTGATAACCAGATGGTATTTATGTCCTATTTTTTTTAATTTTGGTTAAATTATACCCTTTCTTAGGACCTTTATAGTTTAAACTTAATATAATATGATAGATATTGGTTCTTTATACCAAGTCCTAATTATTTAATCTTCACCATACTATGCCATTGCCGTTACTATTACCCTTATCTTTCATTCAGTGAATCAGCCCAGTGTGATGGAAAAGCTGTCGAATGCTGTAGGGGTGAAAGGCAACTGAATCTGGACCTCATGGTCTTTCTTCAATACTCATTTCACCATATTCCCTGATCATGTGCATAAGACACACTATGTGCCCTGATTATAATATTGATATTTTCATTTTATCGTTGATGGTTAGATTTAAAACCAACGATCTTCACTTTTCCAGTCTGTTATTCACTACCCTGAGTAGTTGCTTGCTCTCACAGTCTGTTTTCTCAATCTGTGAAGTCAGGACACTCAGCAGTCTGTTTTCTCAATCTGTGAAGTCAGGACACTCAGCAGTCTCAGAGAACTTCATTGGAGGCAGAGTCAAAAATGCCTACTCTAGCACAGTGCCTGGCTCACAACAGTCCCTTAAAGGATTTTTGTTCTTCCAGCAAGCTAAGGTGCAGAAGATTCATGCTGTTGTCAAACCTGAAATGAAAACTACATAGTAAGAACTTCAGGTCCATATTCCAAAAAGCTCAATTCAGAAATAGGATAAGAAGTTTAGGACCTATGAAAGGAAATAAAAAATATACAAATAGCAATCTAGACCTTGCACTCTACAGAGATGCAGAGGTTTAGAGGTTATGGACCCTGGGAGTATGCTGAGCTCAGTCTTCAAACAGACCTCAGGGCCATGTACATAGCCAAATGTCTAGTCCTGATATAACAGATTTTCCAAGTGTCAGGCTTTGCTATCCATTCTTATTATGCCTCTCTATTACATAAATCCTAAAGTGAACACTGAATGTATTTGTCTTTCTAGCATATTCTGTGAACATAAGATTGAATGCCTTTACTATTATAAGAGAACACACATAGTAATTTAGTACTTACCTCGGTAATCATCATCAGTCCATCTCCCACCTTACAGTTTTATTTTAACTATAGATGTGAAAATGTAAAAAAATAAAATAAAAAGAATTAATCATTGGAATACATCCCTTTTGTGTTTCTGGGGAGCAAGGACAAGTACATGGGAAGAGAGGCTGAAGAACGTGGATGGGCAGTGAGACTGCACTAGAGGGAGACTCCAGGAGACAGGTAAAGGGTCGTTTTCCCTAACTCCTGAATTTAGAGAAGAACCAAATAACTTGTCTTGAATTTGGACTATGTTGGCTTACAGAAAAATCACTATTATAAATTTTACTTTTAAAAATAAACACCTCAAAAAATTATTGCAAATATGGAAAGCCTATGACCCTTAGCCTAGTTAATTGGACAGAATAGTGTACAAAGCAAGTTTAAACTGCTCATCAAAATTTATAGAGTATTAATTGGTTTTATTTAATGAATTACAGCTATGTTACGTATCTTACTATAGAATAAACCTAAAGTAACATATAGCTAAAGTAACAAAATATTGAAAATTAAATTATAAATTATAAATATGAAGGGAATAATAAAATATGGATTTAATTGACTCTAAAACCAAGAAAAGCTACACAGAATGAAAATATAATATACTCCGATATAAAAAGAAACTAAATTGTTGGAATGTGTAGCTAGCACTACTAATTGTCTGTATATGTGTACATACCTTATTTTAAGGTATTGGAAATTGACAGACTCGACAACAAATTAAAGTATTTGAACTTAAGTCAGTTGAAGTATTAAAGGTGCCTCTGATATATCTATTAAGTTTACCTGAATTTTAAAGGCATTCAGAAATTGTAATTATTTACAGTGAGATCACCACAAGCTAGTGCAAGATGGAGTAACCACTTTGATAGATTTTGCTATTATATGAAGAGACTTCCTCCCATGAAAATTATGCTTTTAGGAAAAATTAAATAATTTTGCTTAATATTTTATCCATGAAAGTAAAAGGATAAAATGAGCAGACTTTTTAAAGTATAGTTCCATAATCATTATAAATGGATTACTGTGTCTAATGTATCGGTTCAGGTCAAAATAGATTTTTTTAAATTAAAATGATTAACACATCAAATTAAGCTCTGGTACTGTGAAAGTGTACAGAATTATTATAATTCATGGAATATTTCCAATCTTTAAAAGCACTTCAGTGTGAAAGATGGACACATTCTTAGGAGCACAGACCAGTCTGTGCTGTGAAAAAAATCACTTATGCCAAAGCACTTAGGGATTGATGCGTACCCTAAATCTTTTGCCAGTTGATCCAATATTTTAAAGTGCCAGGCGCGGAGGTGAATGATTCAAAATGGCGCTTCTTTTACTGGTCTCAGTGATTCAAACTTGTATGGTCACAGGGCACACAGCCCCTTCTAATCTATATGCAAATCAAACCCACAGTAATTAGCTGTTTTGTTTATCTTGCAATACAGCTCTCTTGGCAAGAGCATTGCCTACTTTCCCTGTAGTACTCAAGGCTATAGAATAATGAAATATATAAATTAAAGATGGAAGGGATGTACCTAGAGCTGGAGAATACATGAAGCGTTACTATCTTCTTAGTGGAAAACACATTTAGCAACCCTTCATGCTTGTAGGACTACTAAAAATAAATCTTTGGATTTTCATAAACTCTTCCCAGAGCTCAGAATGCCAGTTCCGCAAAGCTGAGCATGGATGACTTGAAGCGTGCACAAACAGCATTGCCTCATTTGGGGAAATCCTAATTGACTGACAATTTTGGATATAGTAGTCAGTCAAGCAGAAATCACTGAAAATATTCTGTTGGTGGACTTCCAAAAGCATCTTGGTAAAAGCACTGGATTCATGTCATAGGCTGGTAGGAGGGTCTCCTAGGGGCCATTCAGCCCAAAGTCTCTGATGTTTAAAACTCTCTAATAAAGAGACAATAAGAGATATTCAGATTTTGCTTATGCCCGGTTCATACAGAGAACCTAATATTCCTGTGGAACCAAACTCGCTAAAAATGAGTGATAGTATCTGAAGAAACATTAGTAGAAAAACTATCATTAGATGTCAGTCTTAGATCTATGAGAACCATGTGTGGTTGATGACGATAAAAGTACAAATGAAATGCTTATGTTAAAAAATTCTACTTCTAGAATCTATACAGAGATCACCTTGAAAGATGCAATTGATCAATGTGCAAAGAACAAAACTGCCCATTGGGCATCCTGTGCCAACTGATAAATCTACAACAGAACCTCTACCCTAAAGGCTTAGAGAACATCACGGAAGAACAGCAGAGAGATCGTGAGAGCCAGGGGACCAGGAGCTCTGCTGAAGAGTGATGTCTTTAATATATGAAAGGAAAGGTGCTCGCACAAAATATTAACAGCATATCTGCTTAAACAAGACATATTAAATGAAGTCAGTAAACATTCTAATAAGTGTGGGGAAGTTCCACAAGGCTCTACTCCCTGAGGAAGAGACGCTAATGTAATGAGTGCTGAGAGAGAGAATTACTGGGCTGCAGAGATGATCCAGTCCCATGTGGCCACCCTTAAATACATGTACATGTGAGCAACACTAAATGAATCCATCAAGTTATGTAGGTATATATGTAGGTTATATATGTCTACCTAAACACACACACACAGAGTTTTGCACAAGGACTGCAAAAATAACATGAGTGGAAGCTGGAAAACAATACTGTGAGAATGTTCTCTACTGATCCATGTATAATTTTTATTTATCTATAAATATATATTTATATTATTACACATATATACAATAAACTACCTATAGCAAGAAGAACCATGAACCAATTAGGAAGTATATAAATACTACATTCATAGTGTTTTGGCTATTTGTTTTTGATAGCCTTGAAGAAAACATCTTTCCTATCTTAGTGTGTCTAAGATTCTGAGTGTAAATCAATCTCAATTACATCTTGTCATTATCAACTAAAAATATCTTTCTAGACCTTAAAACACTATTTTTTGTTTTGTTTTACTTTCAAATAATGCTTGAGGTACACATTTTAAGATGACATTATATTTACAGAAATAATTTTACTTTTACTGGACAGAACAGATTTAGATGATGCTTGAGGTTTACCAAAACTCCTGATTATTAATCCTCTTTTGTCTTAGTGAACAAACTATACTGAAAAAACTAAATTGCATATGTACAAACATCATAAGACATGGATACAATATTGGAAAAATGTATGAGCATATATGACATTTAGTGGGTTAAATATGTGTTTAGAGTATCTTTCTTGTTTAAGGAATGTCGTATTATGTTTTTTATTTAGATGATAATATTCAAAAGCTTTGTGCAATAAGAATTTGAAAAACAGGTTAAGCATGCTTTAAATTCATAAATTAAGGTTACATATTAACTTAAAATACTATATTCATTATAGATTCTGTTAGAGCCTAACAAAATTGATATATTAGAATGATCTACTGTTGAATTTGATTTGTGCTTTGCAATTTATAATGCATAGCCTGCTGTGTTGCAAACCTCTTGGGCCCCACAAGAACCTATCTCAGCAACCAAGACTGAGTTAAGTGGAAGAGTTTCTCTTTCTAGTAACCCATGACTTCGGCAGTTTCAATCAGTACAACATAACATTAAGGAAAAGGGTAAATCGTTTTGAAGTAAAATGAATGCAAAGTTTCCAGCAGGTCCTGTATTCAACAGCAGGGGGATCCAGGAACTCCTCAACTCTTAGAGCCTTTCTTGATGTATAGACCTTTAAGAGGAGAAAATAAAGCAAACACTATTCATGTTGAACAAATATTCCTGTAAAAGTTCTGAAGCCAAAGACTTCTACTCCAAAACTGGAATTGAGAAGAAAAAGAAAATAAGACAATTAATCTTTTAGTGATGAAGTGAATGAATGAATAGGTCAATGTATTAAAGATAAAATCACCTATAAACCAAAAGAAGATATTCTCATGTGTAAGTATATAATACGATAATTTTGTTAAAATCTAGGATGAATATGCAAATCATGTAAAATAAATGCTCGGGTCACTTTACTCACTTCCATATTTTCTGATTATTGTAAAGGTTATTTTTGATATTCTAATAGCACCAGTAAGTCCAGAAAGCTGTGATTTCTTCAGGTTCGTAAATAAATAAATACATAACACAAAGGACTCAGGACCAACACAAAGAAAAGAAAGACTCACGATCAGGCTTGTTGCAGAGCACTCTGGGAGACACTGGAAACCTTGTGCCTTGCCTACAGCAGAGGGCTGCCAGCTCAGAAGGAGCATTTCATTGCTGACTGCAGTCACATTGATTTTCACGAAGGACTTTTTCACTAAGAAAAGAACTCATACCATAAAAAAGTAAATTGATGGATAAAAATAAATTCCACCACTTCAATGTTCTTCCTGAAGGCTGCTCTTGTTTAACAATTTTCACTTTTGATTCTAATATGGTCAAGAAAGCTCTCATATTATGATAGGTTTTCAGAATATCTAATAGTAGACACTACAAGGAGTTACAAAGAATCTATAGCAGTTACTAAGTTTCACCTTCTAGTTTTTGCCCACAAAGAATGGCAATCCCTAGGAAATGGGATTCTATGAGCTCCCACAAGTCTCTATTAAAATCTAAGAACATACCCTGACTACTGCCACATAATGGCTTTTACATATTTGACAGAATTCTAACCTCTGACTTTTTTTTAACCAGTAAAAATAAATTTATTGGAGCTTTTTTGTCTTTGATATATTTTAATATATTTATGTATGGTATGATTTTGTATGTAGAAATGTTTATAAATCATGAAAGGCCAATCAAATTATTAAGTTAGATCTCTCATTTTATTTATCTTCCTTATGTTTAGTCCATGGTTTTTATTCATGATTATGATTTACACTACAACAGCTCAGCTTTCAAAATATGTCTGAAATAAATAGGTGATATATTTTTTAAATTATTAATTTGGAGTCCGTTCTGGTTAGAGGGGGGCCTTTTCAGTCTTCAGATCCAAAGCTAGTAGAGGTGTCAGCTAGGTGACTCCCATATCCTCCCAGAAGCCTACCCTGTTGTAGGGTCCAGGCTGTCTCAGATATGCCCTGGGCCATGGTATCTCCTGTCTTTGCAAACACTCTGTCCTCTTGCTCCCCCCCAACATCAGGTCCCCACCCTCATTTTCTTCAGTACTCCCTCTCCTATCCTGTTCCCTCTCTTTGAGCACTTCCTCTGTCTATTCTATTCCACCAACACAACCACAAAAACTTGGCTCCAAAATTTTTCCTGCCTATAAGTTATGTAGGGATAAAGAAAAAGCAGAGATTGAGGGAATATCCAAATAATGACTGGCCACACCATGCAAGAGAGCCAACCCCTGACACTATTAATGACACTCTGCTATGCTTTTAGATGGGAGCCTGGCATAACTGTCCATTGAGAGGTCCCATCCAGCAACAGATCAAAACTGATGCTAAGACTCACACCAAACATTGTGCAGAACCCACAGAGCCTTGTGGAAGAGTGGGAGGAAAGATAGAAGGGCCCAGAGGGAACAGTAGCTCCACAAGAAGACCAACAAAGCCAACTAACATGAGCCCATGGGGGCTTGCAGAGACTGAAACACCAACAAAGGACCATGCATGGACAGGACCTAGGACCCCTGCACATATGTACTCAATGAACAGCTTGGTCTTTTTGTGGGTCCCTTAGTATAAAGTAAGTGGGGGCTGTCTCTGACAAGAATTTTCTTGCACGCTTTTCAATCATTTTCTCCTGGCGGAATTGCCTGTTCAGGCCATCAAGATAGAGGATGACCCAAGCCATGATGCAACTTGATGTTCTGGGATGTGTAAGTGTGTGTGTGGGTCCCCTTTTCTGCATGATGGAAGAGTGGGCATATGGGGAAGAGGGAGGAAAGGTGGGCCCAGAAGGGGAGGTAAGAAGGGACTATGATTAAGATATAAAGTAAATAAATAAATAAATAAATAAATAAATAAAATTTACAATTATTATTAATTTGATCCCCTCAGCCACTAAATGAAATAAATTTATTTTAAAAACCTGTTCTTATAGTTACAATAGTAATGATCCTTTCCTTTTCACCTCACCTAATATTAACCCCAACACACACACACACACACACACACACACACACATACCTCACATACTCATATACAAATGCACAACACACAGGCACAAACCTGTGCATGTGTATACTTGTACATACACACACACACACACACACACACACACACACACACACACACACACACACACACACAACCAGCACATTGATTATGACTATAATTAGGTTGGCTAACTTTTTAATGTTGCATGTTTACAAATAAATGTACTCTTTAATGAATTAATTTTTTGTTAAACAAATCATTCAAATGCTGTACTTCTGTTAAGCATTATAAGTCTTGTACTTAGTAACAACAAGAAGCCTGAATCCAGAGGAGCAACAATGTTATACTTGGAATAAAGAGGTTCAAAATGCATATGATGTACATGAAAGTTATAAAGGACCAAACCAAGAGTCTTGTAGACAAATAAACTGAAAATAAAAAATAAACCAAGTACAGAATACTACTTGGTCACTAGAATTTTCTTTGTCACCAGTGGCCTGGGCACACTCTTAGTTACCAGAGTCCTCAGAACAGGAGTTGAGGGTGAGGAGAAATCTTTAATGTTGGGATTCTACCACACTTCCTGGATGTAAGTGATGCCCTGGAAAATCTTGTTTTTCCTTCCTCTGCAGAAGTTGCAAGAATGAGTGAAAACACCACTAACTCAGTGCAATTATTATAAATGGGAACCACAGCCTACAGACATACCTGCAGATGGTTGTACAAGACGAAACATGGTCACTTTAGGCTACGATAAAATGATCAGATCACAAGTCTGCTAATCGATATCCATGACAAAATATAAGCTTCCTCTAGTTTGGAGTGTTGATTGGGATTCAATTGTGAATTATCTACAGAGCAGAGAGCTGCAGCATCACATCTCTGCTGAGGACTGGAAAGACGCATGACAAAGTCCCTCACGGCCAATTACAAATAGACTTCAAACAAATAAAAATGTTAGAAATGCATATTAACCAGGATTTTCTTAAAAATAACAGTAGAAAAGAGTGAAGTAAAATGTAACATAAATATTAAATTGTTTTAAAGGCAAAAGGATAAAGCTGGGGAACCGAACAGAATAAAAGAACTCATCCATCTGAACAGTAGAAAGAAAGGTCACTGACAGGGGACATCTCAGGGATTTGTAGACATATACAAATAGCCCACCATTCCTATCAGGAGAGGGGGAGGAAACAGAGGTAAGGAAGAAGTGGATGAAAACTTGCCAACAACTGTGCATATAAGGAAAAACAAACCAAACTGAGTTCTATAGATGAAGGCAGCTAAGGAAATTCAAGTAGGAAAAACCAGAATGAAAATCCAGCCCAGAAACCATAATCAGTTATTAAATGCTAGTTTTTTAACAGTTATTTATTAGTTATTTAATGCACACACACAAACACACTCACAAACACTTCAGAAAAATCTAACAGCTGAATAAATGTCAATTCAAATGATGGTGTTTATTCCCTTAGAAACAAAACATGGAGTGATATTGTTATTTTTCAAATACTAAAGGAGAGATACTTACAAATCATTATTTTTATACCCAAACAAACCATTTTTCTGAACGTAGGGAAAATATAAACAACTACCATATTAAAGGAAACCAAAAGTATCTATTACTAAATGTCTCACCCTTAAAGATCAGCTAACACATTTTCTTCAAGAAGAACAAAATGACAAAAAAGGAAAAAACATAGCACCTAGAACCCTCGTAACCAAAGGAGCAAGAAGATTAGGTAGACTTATGATGCCTCATATTTTTCCCATGAATTTAAGAATTATACTTAAGTATTGACACAAAAATTATACCATGAGCCTGAAGAGGTTAACAACCTTAAGGTAGCACATGTAAAAAGAACTATGAAAGTCGTATTTCCACAACACTGAAAATAGTAAATCATTGGTACAGTGGGCTCTTAAAACTCACTCATGGATGCTGTAATACAAGAGGAATGGCAATAAAGACAGAATACAGAATTCACAAACAATATAAAGAGATTGAAAGAAAATTCTTAAAATTGTTCAAATATCCATAGTAAGGCAAGAATGAAGAATTAGAAAAATGAATATCTGAAAAGAATAAATTCTGAACACAAAACAAATACTGTGAACTTATTGCTAGTTATATCAAATATAAATACAAAATTCCAGGGGCCAGGATTGGCACAGTGGATATACATAAATTATTATGTGCTGCTTATGAGGCACTTATTTCAAATTAAGGAGCACAGTAGGTAAAGGAAAATGAGTTAGAGAAGATGGATTTTTAAAACTAGCTTAGAAAAACAGGAGTGACTTATTACTACCCAACACCATAGGCTTTGGCATAAAGAAAATGACTAGCTCAGACATAGAGAGTGATTGTACAACAACAAAAGGATCGTCTGTCAGCAGGAAACATACACCCCATTGTTTTCATCAGTCAAGGGTCAAATTGCTTTGGAAGAAGCTGACAGAACTTCACAGAGAAATAGGCAAATTCAGATGCAATTGATGTCAACATTCATCTAATTAGCAGTATATAAGTGGTGTGTGTGTGTGTGTGTGTGTGTGTGTGTGTGTGTGTCTGTGTGTGTGTACTGGACCAAATAGTACATTAAAAGTTATAAGTAGAGTAACCCAGGTTGCAAGTCTACTTAGTATAATTGAAGGCCCATAGGCATACAACTTAACATAACAGCGAGCAATGAATTATGCCCTCACAAATATATCCAACTCATCTATGACAATGCTACACTAGCTATTTCATAGGATAGATTTTAACAAATGATGTAGAACCAACTGCACATCACTAGGCAATTGCTGTTCTTAAGGTCATCTTAGAAAGTGTGAAGCCAGAGTGGATCATGCCATTAAAAAGAAAAACATTGTTTGGGATTTAGTCTCTGGTTAAGTGTTTAACCAGAAGGCAGGAGGCTTTGGATCCCATCCACCTCATAGCACGAACCAGGAATTATGGCACAAATCTGTAATTCCAGCACTCTGTAGGTGAAGGCAGGAGGACAAGAATTTCAACCCCATTTTCTGCTACACTCTGAGTTCAAAAACAGTATGGGACACATGAGACCCTGCCTCAGTAAGTAAAACAGAGCTCTTGCTCTGTATAAATCCATATGGGAAGAAGGAAGAGCCAGAGGTTAGAGAAACTACTTGCACACAATATACCTCACAGAGGACTAGTAAAGAACTCTTAAACTAAATCAGTGGGGGAAACGTTCTAAGAGCATGTACAAAAGTAGTTAACAAGACTTTTACCAAAAGAATACATTAGTTGCAATAAGCACATAAAAATGAAATTAATATTAGATCCCAAAGACATGCAAGTTTAGACTACAATGGGAAGCCAGTAACTATGAGGACTGACTGAAGTTACAGATGACAAGCACGCCAGATGATAGACAAACTGCGAGGAACAGAATTAATTTTGCATGGTTGATCTGGTTGAATGACACAGATTGGTAGCTTATTAATCCAAACATAAATTTACCATACAACTTGGCACTTTCATCCTTAGATGTTTATTTCAGAAGGATAATAATTTGTATCCACAGCTTTGTAAAAAGAATCAGTTGAAATATTTGTGTAGCTAATTCCACCTTCCTCAGCACCACTTATCCTCATGTCTGTGTTTTCAGTTATACCAATGGCCTCGGTCAGTGTAGACAAAATGTGCTCGAATCGATGAGTCCACAGTCCAGGAAGAGACTCAACAAAGTAGCAACATGCATATAGCAGTTCTCATGAATTACTGGGGCCTTTAAGTTAGTGAAGAAAACCAATTCTATAATAAGATGGAGTCCATGACTCCTTTTATGTAACATTTTTGGATTGTCAAAATTGAAGACACAGAGGTAATTAGAAGACACAGGTCATTAAATGGGATGCAGAGGTTAGAGTCAGTGTTAGAGTAGACAGGTAGGTGATGGGTCCGAATAGGGATGAGATGTGACTGTTTTGGGTCATGGTAACAGATAGGGAAACCTGCTTAGATAATAAAATAATGTTAGGCTCAATACACAAAAAATACACAGAAATAAAACAAGTGCAATTGGGAAGCTGAGTATTACTGGAATGCCTCAATTATCTGTTTGTAACATTATGCTACATTTTTATGCAAACTAAGAAAAACTACTTAAGGTGAAAAATGTATATGTATTCTTAAACTGTATATCAGTGTGCACCTAACTTAATAATTTTAATTTTTAAAACTATTACAAAATTTCAAATGTACTGTAAATGTCCTTTTCTGTGAAATTACTGGTGAGATACGGTTTCTTCACTGAATATATTGTGATTCTAGGTAAATACATAATCAGCTTAAAGCTTAATACCTGAATATGCAAGTCTCACTGGTGAGTATCCATATGAACGATGACAGCAATATGTACTTTAAATACTCCGGGAAAATTACAGAAATTACTTTTGAGAATGGTTTGGGTTTAGCAAGATTAAAAGAATCCTCTCAGTGCAGAAGAAGATGAACTGTTTTACTTAAACACAACTCTGGGAGGACTTAGAGGTAAACGCCATCCAGATAATTCAAGAAACCTACAAGCCAGATATGGTGGCTCACACTTGCTGTCCTAACTTCCAGAAGGGTGAGACAGACAGGAGGACCAGGAGTCTGAAGACAGGTAGGATTATATAACAAAACCTTATACAAAACAAAACCAAAAAACACCCCCCCACACACACACACACAAACAAAACAAGGAACAACAGGAAGAAAGAAAGCAGCCTTTGTATATGAAGGCACATGTGATTAAAACACAGTTGGTTATACATTATTGGTCTTATTTAGAGAGAAAACAAGGCTGGACTCAGGTGTGTCTCTCTGTTCCTTTATCCTTCATTATTAGATTTGGAGACATGGGTTGAAAAGAAAGAAGTGGGGCTATAGAAATATATAGGGATGTTAGGACTAAAAGTAGATTAGTGAATCTACTCAACTTAATTCCTTAATTGTTACTTACGAGGTTAATTCATTGTTATACAATTTTGTATATAGCTACAAAATAAGTTTAATTTTAGATACATTGGTATAGATTTCTCATTTGCGATTATTCTTCACACACATAGATTTCTACTCTAATATGCAGCAGTGTACTCATACAACTCAATTACAATAAAAGGTTTACTTCTAATACTTGGAAAGAGCTATTGAAGGCTGTTTAGGATAAGTAAGTTATACAAGTTAATTGTTAGTTGATCAAACATGGTCATATCAATTACTAGTCTATTTTTTTTTTACAAGGATATACATCCCAGGATTAGCAGATAGATATGATCCTATGGATAGATAAGGTAAAATAGATAAGGTCTTCAAAAACCTCAGAGATATACAGAATATGGCAATTAAAGATGTTATTTCAAATATAAATTTACAATGAGACCGGTTAACTCCTGGCAACACTCAGCCTACCTCAAAGATTATGATGCACATCCAAGAACCTCCTATAGAAATGGCTTCAAATGTGGCAAATAAGCCACTGGGGAAAATGTCCTTGTTTCTACCACAGACAGAATTCTGCCTAGAAATGTGCAAACTTGGATTCAGGCAGAGTCTATGGCCAAAATCTGCCAAAAAAGGGTAAGCAAGTCTTCAATAGTTCCTGCCTCACAAATATGCCTGAAGATGATGCTCCCACATTATAGAGAGTTTTGGGTGACTGTTCAGACAGCAAACCATCTCTACCATCTTCTCATTTGGGGAACTGCTAACCTGTATTCCTTGTATACTCAGGTAATTTATTTTATACCTTCTCAAGTCTCTGATGGAATTGAAGACCAGATAGTTTAGTTTTACAATTAAGCTTAATTGTCCAGGGGCTAAGATATTTTTAGGTGCATTTAGATGTTTTATATTGATGATGATGATGAGATATGATAGATATTTACATTCAGAATTTTATTTTATTTTTATTAATTTATTCTTGTTACATCTCAATGTTTATCCCATCCCTTGGATCCTCCCATTCCTCCCCCCCCATTTTCCCATTATTCCCCTCCCCTATGACTGTTCCTGAGGTGGATTACCTCCCCCTGTACATTCTCATAGGGTATCAAGTCTCTTCTTGGATACCTGATGTTCTTCCTCTGAGTGCCACCAGGTCTCTCCCTCCAGGGGACATGGTCAAATGTGAGGCACCATAGTACGTGAGAAAGTCATATCACACTCTCCACTCAACTGTGGAGAATATTCTGACCATTGGCTAGATCTGGGAAGGGGTTTAAAGTTTATCTCCTGTATTGTCCTTGGCTGGTGCCTTAGTTTGAGCGGGACCCCTGGGCCCAAATCAGCCTATCATATTGTTCTACTTGTAGATTTCTAGACTCACCAAGATAGGAAAGATGTTTTAGGGCTGCTACATACAAATAGCCAAAACATGTTTTATATATATATATATATATATATATATATATATATATATATATATATATATGTACCAACATATAATTCCTGACTGTTTCGTGGTTCTTCTTGCTGTAGATACTCTAATATATATATATATATATATATATATATATATATATATATATATATATATATATTAGACTATATTTTTCTTTGTTAACCTAATATTATGAGTAACTTAGGCTTGAATGGTAGATCTTTATCTGTAATCCTAACTGTAGTGTTAGAATCATGTCATAGGGTTTGGAAACATCACCACACCTTGACTAAGTTTATTCATCACAATACCATTTATTGGAAACCAACAGCCTTATCAAAGTTATTTCTGAAACTTTACACATCAAGAATGACTAAAGAATGTACAGATAAACCTAGCAATTAGGGGGTGACTAAGGTAAATGTATTTTAATATGCTCAGTTTTTACTTGCTTACATCTTTTTTAAAATTTCATTAGGATATTCATTATATTGTTGTTGGTTATTTTATTATTTTATTTTCAAGAATATGTTATTTTTTCTTTTTGTGGCATGCATGCCACTTACTTTCTCATATTATACTATCCAATTCTTCTTTTAATAACTATTTTCTTTTCTCTTGCATGTAATTCATGGTTTACATAAATATTCCTGCTTACATCTTATCTCCAGGGCAAATGTACCATGCCTGGCTCCTGATACCTTCCCTCACATCCACTCTGCTTACCCAGGATGACTGCAACAATGCTATTTTTTTTTTCTGGGTAAAATTTTTATTTTTTGCTCATCTTCCAGGCTGTCACTATGTGTCCTTAAAATTGCCTTTACTATAGTCATTTCCTTGGTTGAACAATAATGTTGGAAGGAGGTGACAGAAGGGACAGCTTACGGGTATCTGCCAACTCCAGGATTCCTTAGTCCACCAGTAGGAGTCAGTACAGCCCATACCAGCTTAAAAGAAAACCATCCCTTCCTTCACTGACGGAGGCTAAGAAAACAGTTGCATTATTCCACACCATATAGAGCCTTCTATCCCCCAGGAAGACCTAGAAACCCATCCTGCCCTCCCTGACACCCACAGCCGTGGAGCGTCTGCCTCCAGTCCACTGCAGCTGCTCTATGACAGAAATAGATGCAACAATGCTATTAACCTCCAGATAAATGCAGCTCTTTTACAATCCAAATAAATGTCATGTTTAGGACAACTTCTTGAACTAATTTATTTCAGGTGACAGATAGAAAAAAAGCATAATTCCCTTTATCCCTGGATTTGAAGAATGCTGACTTTTAAAATGCTTACTTAAAAGTACACTCGTCACCTCAGAGTTAGAATAGAAGGTTCTTTTCTTCTATTGCATGGCATGCCCATGACCCCTATATCAATCTGTTTCGAAAGGCTAAAGATGTGTAACAATGTTATTGGTCAAAATATAAAAGTATTCGTATGTGACCTAAATATAGAAAAGCCAGCACATCTTAACTAGGCATGATTTTAGGTCTGTTTTAGAAAGAACTGGGAAGCACTTCTAAGCATCTCTCCTGAAGGGCGTACCTCTGCCACATCAGAAGAAGGATTTTATTCCAGGCTTTAGATAAATACCTCAAACCTGGAGGACAGCTCCTTGTGAAATCCCCATGAGTACAGATGAGAGCAGTGCTTCTTAAAAGTGTTTGGCAATTTTTCTGCATGGATGTAATCCTTCCTACTTCATTCCATTTTCACGCCCTTCTGCCAGCAAACTTTTCTTGTTCTTTTCTAGTGTTATCTCTGATGAAACAACTCAGATTGCTATGAACTCTCCCACCAGGGAAGGTACATGATTCACTGTGTGAAGAAATGAAAGAGCATCTCCATTTCTCCCCTGTGCTCTCAGCACAGCCAGGAGGGCTGGCTGTGGTTGACAGAAAGACCCACTGTAGATGACCAGGAGTGGCTGCTGTGGTGTTAGGCTAAATCCAGAGCAAAAGGTCATAGGTGCTGGCACTAGTTGCATCCTGATTTCAGATACCAAATAGTCTGGGTTCATACAAGTCCAATACAATACAAAACTGTAAAAATTTGAGGGAGGAACAATAGATATTTGTGGGGTATTTTTAGTATTACATGTGAAATAGCTAATAAACATTTATGTGTGCTCATTACTATGAGGTATTTGCAAAGGAGAGGAAAAGAAAAGAAAACAAAATAAAAAATTACAAGGTGAATTATTTGCAATGACTTTTCAGTTGAATGTTTACATTTTGTGTAATTTTACTTTTTGAAAACCTTCCCTAAAAACACACACACACACACACACACACATACACACACATATGTGTGTGTATGTATTATGTATATATGTGCAAACATATATGTATATATATATATATATATATACATAATCTTTGATTTTACTTTTTCACTACAACAGTTTACATACCTAATTTTATTTGTATTATCAGTGGAGATTAGACAATCTTACTTTGTTTCATTAAAGTTTTTAAAAATCACATTCATTGTGTTGAATCTTGGAAATTGGAAGATGGAAAGCTACTTTAGAAAGCAGCTATTTCTTTTTAGTGTGTTTTATACTTAATAATAAAAGATATGTGTCTTAATCATTTTGAATCATTATGCTTAAATCAATAAATATTACAATCTCTCAACCAATTATCATTAAAAGGGAATAGGATCAATTAACACATAAAAGAAAAAAAAAAAGGAGTCTTGGCAGAGCCGGAAAAGGTGGGACCATTTCTATATTTCAGGAAAAAAATGTCCATTTTGGAAAGCTTTACTTATTTAATCTATGAGTGAGATAGAAAATGCCAACGGAATCTCTGGCTCTGTTTCTCTTGAACTTTAAAGGAATGTTTGTAATTGTTGTAATCCTCGTGGCACTCCCTCACGCAGCCATTATCAGAGAAGCTCCTTCTGGCACCAGATGAAAACTAACACAGACGCATAACGAGACAATTATTAGAGAATTAAAGATGTTGGAACACTCAGATGTTAAAACAGAGTATAACAGTCTGAACACAAGAACACAACTCAGAGAGTAATTATCGATAAGGTTGCTAGCTAAAGGGGTTTGGAATGAAGGGGTTTAGGAGTGACACAGACAGCTAATGCAATGGTGAGACAGAGAAGCAGGCCTACACAATCTGATATCTATTGGTGTCATATGGAAAGATAAAAGGCGCCTCATTCAGAGTGTAATCAGTACAATCACTTCATGTCTGATCTACCCAATGGACAGGACATTCTCCACAGGTATGTGGAGAGCGGGGACTGACTCTGACATGAACTCTGGTGCCCCATATTTGACTACCTCCCCTTGGTGGGGAGGCCTGGTGGCACACGAAGAAAGAATAAGCAGGCTACAAAGATGAGACTGGATAGCCTATGACCATATAGTGGGGGAGGAGGTCCCCCTGGGTCCTAGACCTATGGGAGGGGAATAAGGATGTAAGGAACATTCTACATACCCAGAACTAATTCTGGTAGCGTTAAAGGATATTCAAACCTAATGGAGCTTCAGAAATAGTCTGTTCTACTGTTTCTGAACCCGAGACTGGATAGGCCATTGGAGTAGGGGAAATTTAAATACAATTGTTCTGCTAAGTGAACACAGCAAGGATATGAAATTAATCCTAATGACATTCTGACCCAAAGATCAGGTCCCTCACTCAGGGAAGCTCCTTCTGACACCAGATGAAAACTAACACAGAGACGCATACCAGACAACTATTAGAGAATTAAAGATGTTGGAACACTCAGTCTTTAATGAATTTCTTCATCAAACCTTCTTCCCAGGGCTCAGGAGCTAAGTAGAAGAGGAGGTAGAATGATTATAAGAGCCAGAGGGTATGGATGACATGAAGAAACCAGTATCTCCAAGACATGACAGGAAAGATACATATAAATTTACAAAGACTCTTGTTGCATGCACAGTTCTGCACAGGCTCAAACTAGACATGAGGTCACAGCACTGAAAGGGGCAAGTAGACACAAGCTCCCATCCCTAACCAAGAAGCTGTCTCCAACTGACAATCACCGTCAGAGGAAAAAAATCAGTTTTCACCAATGAAGTCTCATTGGGTATATTAACTGTACTGAACTGTAAGTCCCTTCCCTAGTGGAAGATGATGAGGTCAAAATGAACTCCGTGGAAATTGTGTGGCCTTTTGGTCTCATATTGCTTTGTTTGGGCATTTTTTTTTCTTACTGGCCTTTTGAATGTATAGTATGGTCTTCAGTTTTGTGATGTAAGAATTTTGGGGTGTGTGTGTGTGTGTGTGTGTGTGTGTGTGTGTGTGTGTGTGTGTGTGTGTGTGTTTTAAAAGTGTTATTATGGTTTGGTTTGGTTTTTATTTGTTGGCCTGTGAGAAAGAGTGAGAAAAGGAAAGGGTGTAAAGCTGGGTGGGTGGGCAGATGATGGAAGCTGGGAGGAGGTGAGGGAGTGGGAACTGAAAAGGGGATGGACCATATAAAAACATCCTCTTCAATGAAAACAAAAGAATGTTTTCCCTAGTTCTTATGATCTGTTAGAAGAAACACAGATCAGGAGAGGTCACAAGAATTTCCCCAAATCTGCCTTCTCATAGATGTGGGGAAAGACACAGGTTCTAATCTATAACAGAAATGAACTTTATTTATCAATATTAGTATATTATTTTCTAAAGCAAAAATATATGGATCAGAATCTTACCAGATCCAAAAGTCCCATAAAAGACATCTCTGCCATCATGATTGTGAGGGTAATGTGACATAAAACTACCATAGACACAATTTGAAGCCTTCATATTTAGTTATTGTGTTTGATATTTTCTAGTTGTGAACCTTACATGACTTTCTTGTTCATTCAATATTTGATTTTAAGGCATAAAATATATCAGCTCGTAGGGTTTATCTTATACAAATTCCATCTGTTGAATAAAGAATATGAATACATTAATATTTTGTTGTTTTAGTTTATTTATTTGTATTTTATGTGCATTGTTGTTTTTCCTGCATGAGGGTCTTCAGATCTTGGAGTTACAGACAGTTGTAACTCCAACGGGGAATAGAACTTTTGATCTCTGGAAGAGCAGTCAGTGCTCTTAACTGCTGAGCCATCTCTCCAACCCAAATATATCATGTTATATGCAAGGTTAGGTTTTAAATTTTCAAATTCAATGTTACCTATTATTAAGAGTTTAATATAATTACAGGGAACAAAATATTAACAGAAGATGTAGAACAAGGTTGAACAGGAAAAGGGTATATGTGAGAAAACTAAAATGCAACTTATACTTGAACTGACATAAACTTATTCCTGCCTATGTATTAGGGTAAGTGCTAATTGTTGCAAATAGCTCTGAACTTAGCTATTGTGAAAATTTATTTAAAAAAATAGTTAACTAATAAAATAATGACAGTGTACTATGATATTAAGCATCCAATAAACCTCAAGGTCTAATTCCAGAAAATGCTTGGCACTGAGAGTGAAGTGGTGAAAAAAAGCCAAAGCTTTCCTGTTAGCATGTACACTTCCTGTTAGCATGTACACTTCTTGTTAGCATGTACACTTCCTGTTAGCATGTACACTTCCTGTTAGCATGTACACTTCCTGTTAGCAGGTACACTTCCAGTGTTTACACTTGTGCATAACATTAAAATAATATAGCATGATATAACCAATAAGAAAATTTCATATTAATGAACATTTGAAATTTGTGGTCCTACCTACTTATAAAAATAATAGTAAACTAGTCTTTTCACTGATCCACTTGTGAACAGTACAAGTGCTTAAAAGTTGGTTGGATATCAGGAAAAGGCTGGCAAACACGCTTCTCAATGCCGTCAAAGGAAGGCTGGCCTTTCCACACCTTATTTTGGACTTCTCTATTCCAAGCCTGTAACATCACAAGATTTAGGGTAGGTCATTCATTTTGTGGTATTTGTACCAGAACCTTGGGAACAAACAAATAATTTGGAAGACATGTCTCTTTGGGGAAAAAGAGAACCCACACTCCATCAAAACTCAGAAAGGGTCCTGTACAGGCAAAATTAGGAAATGTTCTCCTGGGTCTTCTCGGGTTTTCTCTCTACAGTCCCGTTTGGTGCTCAGTGGCATCATTCCTTCAGATTTGTCTACCCATGTCACCATGTTGTTCCTCTGCCACATGAACAGTGCTAAGAAAATTGCCATGTGTGCATAGTGGGCATCCTGGGAAACTGGCTGCTTCTCTCCTGGTTTCTTCCATGCTGGCCAGAGATCTAATGTTCCAAAATCATATAATGTGTTTCCTAATATGATCCTCCATTTTTATTTATTTTTATTACATTTAATTATTTACTCACTTTAAATCCAGAATGCAGACCCCTTCATCTTAGTTTCTAATGATAAAGAAGATAACAGTTCTAACTAGTTGACCAATCTCTTGTTCTTTTAACTGCTGGCAAATAGAAATAAAATTTTAGGGAAGCTAAATATATATATTGAGTATATTTTCATTTGAATGACCTATATAATTTGGTATCTCATCATAGGGCTTTGGTAGTAAATTGCTTGTCTGAAGTCTGAATCAGAGGTCTTCATTGGTTCCATCTCCTCAAAGATTGGAGAACCCCAGGGAAGAGGGAGAGGAAAGATTGTAGGAGTCAGAGGGGATGGAAGACACAAGGAAGAACATGGTTAACTGAATCAACTAAGCAGTGGTCCTGTGGGCTCACAGAGACTGCAGCAGCAAATACAGGGCCTGCAGGGGTCTGCACCAGGTCCTCTGCCCATATGATATGGCTGTTAGCTTGGTGTTTTGCAGGACTCCTAACACTGGGATTGGATATATCTCTGAATCTTTTGCCTATTCTTGGGACTCTTTACTTACATTGTCTTTCCTTTTCCAGCCTCGATACGGTTTTTTTTTTTTTTTTTTGTCTTGTCTTATTGTATCTGGGTCTGTTGTATTTGGTTGTTGTCTCTGGCAGGACACTTTCTTTTCTGAAAGGAAATAGCAGAGGCGTAGTGGATCTGGTGAAAGGAGGTGTGAGGGTGCTGTGAGGAGTGAAGGGAGGAGGAACTGTGGTAGAGATGTAGTGTATGAGAGAAAAATATTTTCAATACAAAAGTAAAATTTTAAAAATTAAAAAAAAAATAGAATGTATATTTCCTGGGTTTGATGTGTAGAATTACACAAACATAAACACAAAATTGATAAGGTAAATAGATTCTACACTCAGTGTCTAGGCCGATTCACAACTGGAGATGCTCTGAGAATAGAGACAGCAGCATTTTACCATGCATGTGTCCTAGTTAGGGTTTCTATTGCTGTGACAAGACTCCATGCCCATGGCAACTCATATTTAGTAAAACCTGGCTTATAGTTTTAGAGGATTAGTACATTATTATTATTATGGCAGTGGACAGATAGCCATGGCGCTGGAGAACGTGTTAAGAGTTTTATATCTTGGGGCTGGAGAGGTGGCTCAGTGGTTAAGAGAACCATCTCCTCTTCCAAAGGTCCTGAGTTCAATTCCCAGCAACCACATAGTGGTTCACAACCATCGGTAATATGATCTGATAGCCTCTTCTGGCCCACAGGTGGACATGCAAGCAGAACACTGTATAAACAAACAAACAAACAAAAAAACATATAAAAGAATTTTATATCTTGATGGGTAAGCAGCAAAAATGACTGTGGAATAGCTTGAGCATAGACCTTCAAGTCTGCCCCTCCCAGTGACATACTTCCTCCAATGAGGCCACACCTACTCCAACAAGGCCACCTCCTAATAGTGCTATTCCCTAAGAGCCAAGCATTCAAACATGTAAGCATATAATTAGAAAATACAAACACGACCAAAAGGAGATAATTAGAATTATTCTCTTACTGAGCCGAAACAGCTGCTTTGTTTAATTTATACCTCACACATTTTAGTGATTGGTCCTAGACATCGCATTTATCCTTGTCGGCGTAATTTTACACATTTGCCAAATTTGCTCTTCAGGAAGACGTTGTGAAGTAGGCTGGCCAGCTTTGTAATCATCCCACATCTGACAGATAATTCAGATGAGTGAGACAGTGAGGGCAACAAAACACTGATGACTTGGGAAGGCAGCAAGCATACCGGCAAGAAGATGCCCAACGCCTGGAGAAAACCCAGTCTGAACGGTGGATAACTTCAAGTTCCCAAACTATAGAACACTCAAGATGGCCACCTTTGTGTTTAAAATGTATCCTACATTTTTTTTCCTTTTTCAAATTGACCCAAGACCGCTTCCAAGCAATGGTGCTGAAGACATATGACTTAAGTGATTAGAACAGCTGATGGAGAGCACCAGCGGCATTTCAGTATCTTCTCAATATTATCATCTCACATAGGCAACATGTCATCAGCTTACCTATGAAAACCTTATTTCCTTGTTAGCTCAAAGCATTCTTTAGAACAACTTTCTAATACATGAAAGTAAGCAAATCCCAAACACAGTCTCTTTCCTGCCCACCCCGGGTGTGTATGTATTCAGCATAAGGGGGAGTAAATACTTATCTCCACCCATCTGCAGCTTCCTGAGTGTGTCCTTTGAGAAATACGAAGATTAATGGGAAACTATTCTAATGATGCCTAACTAATGACATATTAACCTGCATGAGATCATCATTTTTAGGAGATATTGATGCCCATCAATATGGATGCTGCCTGTCAATTGTATCAAATCACGTGAATCACATTTCCATCTATAGGGCCATTGGTTTGAAGCAGTCTTAAATCAAGTCTACTAGGAGGAAAGAATCACACATTAACTAAAGAAACAATATACATAGTAAAGCACACTGGGTTACACTGGGTATAGTGGTGTGTGTGTGTGTGTGTGTGTGTGTGTGAGAGAGAGAGAGAGAGAGAGAGAGAGAGAGAGAGAGAGAGAGAGAGAGAGAGAGAGAGAGAGAGAGAGAGAGAGAGAGAGAGAGAGAGAGATGTGTATGTGTGCTGTGTTAGTTAGGGTTTCTATTGCTGTGAACTAACACCGTGACCATGGCAATACATGTTTTGTTTTTTGTTTTTTCGAGATAAGGGTTCTCTGTGTAGCCTTGTTTGTCCTGGACTTGCTTTGTAGACCAGGCTGGCCTTGAACTCACACTGACCTGTCTGCCTCTGCCTCCTGAGTCCTGGGATTAAAGGTGTGCCACCACCACCCAGCTGACCAAAGCAACTCATAAAGAAAAACATTTCATTGGGGCTGGCTGGCAGTTTCAGAGGTTTAGTCCATTATCATCATGGCGGGAAGCATGGCAGCGTGCAGGCAGACATGGTGCTGGAGAGGGAGCTGAGAGTCCTACATTTGTATCAGCAGGCAGCAAGCCGCAAGGCAAACGGAGAGCCGCTAGGCCTGGTTTGAGCTTCTGAGACCTCTAATTCCACCCCCTAGTGATTCACTTCCTCCAACAGTGCCACACTTACCACAACAAGGGCATTCCTTCTAATAGTGTCACTCCCTACAAATCTATGGGGGCCATTTTTTTTTTAATGAAACCATCATACCTTTCTACAGGTCTGTATTTCCAGCTCTTAGGATGCAGACCAGGGGGAACTGATGAAAACTCAAATCTCACAGACTTTACATAGTGGTTTCCCTTCTTGTCTGGGATGCATAAACCCTGATTCAAGCAAATAAATTCGCAACAAAAGTAAATAAAAATATAACAATGTATGAAAGAATTTTAGAAAAAAAATTTCCAAATATAAAGTTAAATGTTAAAGTGTTGTTGATAGAGATGAGATATGGTAGATATTGATTTACGTTCAGAATTTTGGACTCAGCAAGTTAGGAAAGACGTTTCCTTTAAGGTTGCCAAATACAAATAGCCAAAACACTAAGAATGTAACATTTATATAATTCCTGATTGTTTCATCATCTTTCTTGCTGTATGTATATATATATATATATATATATATATATATATATATATATATATATGTGTGTGTGTGTGTGTGTGTGTGTGTGTGTGTGTGTAATATAAATGTATATATAAAGAGAATTAATTAAAAAATAAAAAATATTTTGTGCTTAATTTTATTCTCATTATAAAGCCTTAATAATTAATGACTGCACATTAAAAAAATCAGATCTTTGGACTGTTTTGTAAAACAAGTGATATATTTTTATACTCCGAGAAAAATTATAAAGGATCCACTCTGTTGTGTAACTGTCACAGACATGTCAAGTGAGCACAACTTGGTTTCATAACTGGAAACCTAAACACTGTCCAATAACAAGGTTGCAATTCATACTATATGGTAAGCTTATGAAATGATGCCCTCCAGCAGAGCTCTAAAGGCAAGAGATTCAGAGACATTTACAGGCAGGACAAGATTCATTGCTACCCATTTTCAGAAAACATCAATATCAAAATCAATGGTGATAATTCTGAACACTATTAAAGAACTGGCAATGAAGTGGGGCTCTTATATTTCAGCAAGTTAAACAAATGAAAAGTAGAAAAATGAATGCCAGGACAGCTGTTCCATGGTGAGGTGAGGAATGCAATCTAGCACAAGATGGACAGCCAAAAGGCTTCAAGGGCAAATGAAAGTATAATTTTAACCAACATAACATCAGCACAAACTGCTTCAGAACATCAGTAGCAGACAGGCATCACCGGAGGGAACAATTAGTGACAGTGACTTGATTGCAGCAAAACCAGTGCTCACAAAAACCCAACGAGACAAAAACAAATGAAGATACACAGAACAAAACAGGAGCGAGTGCCCCAATAGAAAGCCATGAGAGCAACACCCGTAGTCATTTTCGTCAAAGTCATTATGAAGGTGATGAGGTAGAGGTCCGTTTTCTCTCTCTGCAGCCCCTGGAAAACACCACTGCCACATAATGAATATGAATGCACAGATTTGGAGGTATGTCACAGAAACACAGTTAGTTGGAGGTGAGTGACTCAGACTGGGGATGTTTTCCCAGGTAATTATGAAACCTTGGCTCAACAGATGGAGAAGACAGATGCTCTATCTTCCAGTTTCTCGCAAATCTGGGGTCAAGCCACCTCATGATTTTTATCTTAGGCAGATGTGATGTAAATATGGAAAAGGTATCTGATTTGTTGGATTATGTCCAAATTGGAACAGCTATGTAGAGTGAATAAAGTTTGATGTCATTATCTCAGAAAGGAAAAGGACATTTAGAAGTTAGTTTAAGTTTTAGTCACAGCAGGGGCTTATATAACATGACGTAGCAGGCACTAGTCTAAGTCTTTCCAAATAGCAACCCATTCCATCATCTCAAAGCTTTGATGGTATGATCCTAAGAAAATTTTCTGATATATTGAAAGCTAATAAAGGGACATAACACAAATTATACCACCAACAGAGTCATAAAACACTGTCAAGATAATAATACACTGGCATTGATTTTTTTCCTACTCATTCTCTATTAAGGTCCAAAAACTCTCACACTAAAGGAATATCATGGTATTTATGTGGGTGATCACAACACATACTGTTAATACAGATAACAAATTATTTCAAAACGCCTTTTTTAAGTACCCTTCATACATTAAAGCTATGTACAAAATGGTAAAAAAAAAAAACAGTAATATGAAGTCTTTATTTTCAGCTATGCGAAAGAGAGATGCCCATGACTGAAAATCAGCTGTTTTACTTTATGGGAACCATGTTTGTAAGTTATTGTTGGCATGTTTGTAGGATGAGAAAGAGGAAACAGTATATTTTGAAGACATTTAGTTCTAAGGAAACCAGTGTGGAATTTGCAGTGGCTCTATAGTTTTGTGTGAGGTCATGCTCCAAAATTCTGTGATTGTCTGTCTGATTGGAAACCAGTGTGGTACACTGAAGCCACGGTCCTTCCTGAAGACTATGGGCAGAGCACATTGTCCTCGGGGTCTTGCATTGCTCTGTGATCCCAGAGTTTTCACTCCTACCATTTTTCTCATATCTTCCTCAAGAAATTTCTTATTGTCTTTTCATATTTTAAAATCTTAAACAGTTTTTCATTGTTTCTGTTTTTCCCTTAATTTTCTTTACTGCTTTGTGGTGTTGAAATGAGTATTCCTTTTGGGCACAAAGATTGGATGACTTGGTCCCCATTTGGTGGCACTGTTTGCAGAAGAGATTGAATATTTAGTTGGTAGAGTCTTGCTCTAGGAAGCCATCACTGGTGGGCCTTAAGAGTTTATTTTCCTTTTTTTTCTCTCTCTGCGATGCCTCTCCTGCCTTCTTCCCTCTCTTCAGCCACTACATCTGTCTATTCTATTTCCCCTTTGGAATGAGACTTAGGGTAGGGGCATCTCTGTGACAAGCTGGTGGGACCTAAGTCAGAATAGGCCTCTGGGAGGATCTAAGGGGAGCTATACCTGAGACTCCTAGTAGCAGAGGCCATGGAGACTGAGGAGGATACCTTCAACTAGGCAAGACTCCTAGTGGAGTGGGGAGAACACCAACACAACCACAGACAAAAATTTTGATCCAAACCTCACCATGCATACAAGACATACAGGGATGAAGATAGAACAGATAGAGCAGAGATTGAGGGAATGTCAAACCAATATCTGGCCCAACCCAAGAGCCATTCCATGGAAGAGAGCCAACCATGACACTATAGTTTGCTATGCTTACAGAGAGGAGCCTATAAGAGTTGTCCTCTGAGAGGCTGCACCCAGCAGCAGTTGGAAACAGATGCTGAGACTCATACCCAAATATTGGGCAATGCTTAGGGAGTCTTGTGGCAATGTGAAGGTTTGGGGAGGACAAGGAGAAAAGGACCTGTAGGTGACAGGAGCTTCACAAGAAGGGGCATGATAAGACTGAAGCACCAACAAAGGACCATGCATGGAATGGATCTAGGCCCTCTACAAAGATGTAGCCTATGGGTAGCTCATGCTTTATGTAGGTCCCCTAGTATGGCAAACAGGACCTGTTTCTGACCTGGACTCTGTTATCTGCTTTTTTATCACTTCCCCTTGATGAGACTGCTTTGCCAGGCCACAGGGGAGGAGGATGAACTCAGTCCTGATGCCACTTGATGGATCTGGGGTGGGTGGGCAAGGGAGCTCCCTTTTTCCAAGAAATAGAAGATGGGGTATGGGGAGGGGAAGACTGGGAGGAGAGGTGGGAGGAGGCAACAACTGAGATATAAAGTGAATAAATAAAATTTAAAAATGAAAAAAAAATGCAGTACACTTTAAAAAGAGAGTTTATTGTCCAACAACAAAAAGGCGGGTGTAGTGGCATACGTCTTTAATCCCAGCACTCAAGGAGGCAAAGGCAGGTGGATCTCTGTGAGTTTGAGGCCAGCCTGGTCTACGAAGTGAGTCTAGGACAGCCAAGGCTACGCAGAGAAACCCTGTCTCAAAAAACAAAACAAAACAGAAAAGAAAAGTCTATTGTCTCATCCTATTTTCAGTTCACTCTGTCTGCCTTGTGCTTGAGGTTGATACTGTTATCATTCAGATACCTGCTGCAGCTGCCTGCTATCATGCCTTCCTCAATATTATAAACTATCCCTGTTGAATGCTGAGCCCAAATCTATGTATACTTTCTTAAGGGGCTTCTGGTCATTGTTTCTATGACAACAACAGAACTGTTACTGACACATTCTTCTTTTGTAACAATCAGAGTGCTAAATACACACACACACACACACACACACACACACACACACACACATATAATCCCTAAAGTGGTGTGCTTTTCTCTGGGAAGACCACCACTCCCTCCCCTAGCATTCCTCAATTCCTACAGTTCTTTTCAAGGTTGAGGCTTCATGATTTTTTTACTGCTGTTGATGTCTGAAGAGAACATTATTTCTGGTCTGCAAAATGTATGTCCAATTCAGAGTGACTACATTGGTTTGCCCTTTAATTCTGTGTTCTCACAATGTGGTACCATAGCTAAGAACACCCACTTTTTGGGTGACAGAGGAAGGAACGTGTTTCTGTTTATCTATAATTCTAGTGGTTTGAAGGGGTGTAATTTGACGACTTCTTATTCTTCCCTATAAACTCCTTTGCTTTTTTGCCTGGCAATATTTTTAATTTATTTAACATTTTATCATATTAAATCTTTTACATTGATTTTTTTCTGTATTGTCTTACTTATTCCTAAATGAAAAGTCACTTTGGCAAAGGTATACAAGAGTAGAAAATCTCAGAATCTCCAAGAGAGAAGAGATTTTGGCTTGCAAAGAAAACTAGCTGCTTTTAGGTGGTTAAAATATAACAATTTGTAAACCATGAACAGATCTTTCAAATCATGATGGTAAGCAAAGTATTTAAAATAGTTTTAAAAGGCAAATGTTTAAAATAATGGAGTACTCTTTCTTGCATAAAATTTTTAGATACCATTGACCAAAATTGAGTTAGTAATGGCTTACTGTTATGGTGGTCCATGACCTCAATTTATACTTTGGTCCTGTATTCCAAGTGTAAGGACTCAGGGCAATATACTTGGCCAACCTATGCTGACAGTCAGAGCATGCTGAATATAACCTGGCACAATCAGTCTGGTCTGCTCATCTCCTTTTTCTCTTGGTCTTTAGTTTTTCTCCTTGTCATCTTGAATATTCTGTCTCCCTGTCTCTGACTCTCTCTCTCTAATTATTCTTTTTCTTGATCTCATAAGAGGAAATTCATAATACATTCTATTTTATAATATATCCTGGATTCTACTACATGTATAGACTTTGTTATAAAATGGAACATTTGTTATAGTGAGAATATACATACACTTGACAGTTTTTGAGATATTTCCAATTCTTTTATAATTTGATATGTCCTACACGAACTAAAATGTGCTTATCTTTGCTTTTCCTAGATACAATGTTTTAAAAGCAAGCTACACCACAGACATCAGTTCATAACTAATGATGCAGTGAAAACCAGTTCTGCACCAAACATAAGATTAGGAAAAAAAGAGTGTTTGTGTTCCGAGCATCTTATTGACATTTAGTAAACCTTGCACAGTGAGGATAGTAATGAGGACCAAGGGAGGCAACAAAGGGACAATTTAGACAACCTACTAAATATTCAACACAAATTTGTTACTGTAGAAATATAATCCTCATGTGATGGGTTTGGTTATTTCCATTTTGTATATTTTATTATAATGCAAATGTGCTGTTACAATTAGTTGTAACAAAGAATATTTAAAATTATGATCCAAAAGCTGGGTGTGGTAGCACATAGCTTTATTCCCAGCACTCGGGAGGCAGAGGCAGATGGATCACCATGAATTTGAGGCCAGCCTGGTCTACAAAGTGAGTCTAGAACAGCCAAGGCTACACAGAGAAACCCTAACTTGAAAAAAAACAACAAACAAAATACGCTCCATAATTGAGATAAAAATTTTATACTATTTATCTGCCCTTCTGTCTCCTAATCATTCTACTGTAAGAATACGGCTGAAATGTTTCATCATTACATCACTGTTGTAATCCTGACACTACCAGATGAGAGATATAAGCAGTATTTATTTTTCAGTTCATTGCCTGTGACAACCTAACAGCTTCTGTAAGCTAACAACCTAATTGTTGGGCTCTATTGAAGTCTTAAATATAAATATTGCGTTTCAATTAATTTATATTTAAATTTAATTAAAATATAATTAGAAGAGTTCTTCCCTCTTTCTCCACCTTCCAGACCTTCTAGTATGCTGCCCACTCATTTTTAAATCCATGGCCTCTTATCCTTTAATTATTACCATAATACACATGCAAATAAATACATATATATATATTACATATATATAATTGTAACCAGCTGAGTTTGCATAGTGTTGCTTATGTAAATTTTCTTTAGAGATATTCACATAGGCTTGGATGGTCAATTAAGGTTGTCATTTCTTGGGACAACGAAGTTTTCCTCTTTCAGTTTTTAATTGCCTCAAGTTCTTTATCAGGGAGCACGGCCATGTTGGCATGCATCTTTCTGGTCTCCTTTAGGCAACCATATTGTTGAAATTACATGGATGTATATTTTTTTTGCATATCAAGAAGACAAAGTTTTTGAAGAGACTACTTGGTCTTCTGGCTCTCGCAACCTTTCTTCCCTCTCCTCTATAATGTCCACTGAGGGTTAGGGGCTGTGCTGTAGTTGTATGAGCTGGGGTATCCACCTGGGTGTTCTCTGTACTTTGACTAATTGTGGCTTTCTCTGGTGTGCTCTGGATGCAGGCAATACAAGTTTTGATGAGGAAGAGAAATACACTTCTCTGTTGGCATTATGCTTCATAATATTTACCTTTTTACATTTAACAATCATTTTTTTTTTAGTTTGAGCGGGACCCCTGGGCCCATATCTGCCTGTCATAATGTTCTACTTGTAGGTTTCTAGGACCCTCTGGATCCTTCTACTTTGCTATTCTCCCATGCTTCTCTCATCTAGAGTCCCAATAGGATGTCCTCCCCTCTGTACCAGTTTCCTGGTAAGTGAAGGCTTTCGTGGGACATGCCCCTTGGGCTAATATGCAGATGTAAGGGAGTATATACCATTTGAGTCTGCTTCTGGGTTAACTCACTCATTATGATAATTTCTAGCTCAATCCATTTATCCACAAATTTTGGGAACTCCTTGTTTTTAATAGCTGAACAGTATTCCATAGTGTATATGTACCACAGTTTCTTTATCCATTCTTCTACTGATGGACACTTAGGCTGTTTCCGTGTTCTGGCTATTATGAATAAGGCTTCTATGAACATGGTTGAGCAAATTTTCTTCTTGTGTGCTGGAGAATCTTCTGGGAATATTCCAAGGAGTGGAATAGCTGGGTCTTGAGGAAGCCCTATTCCCATTTTTCTGAGATAGCACCAGATAGATTTCCATAGTGGCTGTAGTAGTTTGCATTCCCACCAGCAATGAAGGAGTGTTCCCCTCTCCCCACATCCTCACCAGCATGTGGTGTCTAAGGCACCAGCAAGGACAATACAGGAGGTAAACTTTAAACCCCTACCCAGATCTAGCCAATGGTCAGAACATTCTCCACAGTTGAGTAGAGAGTGGGATATGACTTTCTCACGTACTCTGGTGCCTCACATTTGACCATGTCCCCTGGAGGGAGAGACCTGGAGGCACTTAGAGGAAGGACAGCAGGTTACCAAGAAGAGACTTGATACCCTATGAGCATATACAGGGGGAGGTAATCCCCCTCAGGAACAGTCATAGGGGAGGGGAATAAGGGGAAAATGGGAGGGAGGGAAGAATGGGAGGATACAAGGGATGGGATAACCATTGAGATGTAACAAGAATAAATTAATTTTAAAAAATTAAAAAAACAAACAACAACAACAAAAAAACCAAACAAAAAACAATCATTTTTTTTTTCTAAAATTGAATTTGACAGTTTCACATATATCTTATGATGATTGTTTAATTTTTAAGGCAAAGTTTCCTAGACTTGTAATGTAGTGGGGATTTTATTACAACTCAAACTCAGAAGAGTGAAGAACTGCCCAAAACAGGTCTCAAAATGAAAAATGGATAGCGCAGAGACCTGGGATAGAACCAAACATGACTGGCAAAAAATAAAAAATAAAATAAATAAGAGAAAAATAAAAATCAATGAAATGATTTCTAATAATATTCTGATATATGCACAGATAAGTGTCTTGTCCAGTCATTATCAGAGAATCTTCCTCTGTCAGCGCATGGGACAGATGTGGAGATCCACAGCCAGATACGCTGAGAGAAATTCTACATTCGCAGTCTCTATCAGGTCTCTATCTTACCCTGTGGAAAATGGGCGAGGGAAGATTTTAAGTGGCAAAGGTAATGGAGGATACCAGAAGACCATGTCCCACTGAATCAAGTGAGCAGAGCTCACAAGGGTTCACAGAGACTTAACTGATCAATCAGGAAGCACGTATGGGTCTGTCTGTACAAGGTTCCCTACTTATATGTTGTGGCTGTTAGCTTGGTGTCCTTGTGAGCCTCCTAACAGTAGGACCAGGTATGTCTGACTATTTTCCTTGCTCTTGAGATTCTTTTCCTCCTATTGGATTGCCTTGTCCAGCATCAATTAAAAAAAAAAAAGTCTTTTATCATGTCGTATTGTATCTTGTTTTGTCTTATATGGTTTTTGGCTCTTGGAGGCCTTTTCTTTTCTGAAAGGCAAACAAAAAGGGTGCAGATATGGGTGATAGAGAGTTGAGGGGACTGGGAGAAGTAGCATGAGGAGAAACTGTGGTCAAGACATATTGTATTAGAGAGAAATCTATTTTTCCATTAGGAAAAAAAAATAGATAAAAATGAGGGAAAAAAGAGAAGAAGGAAAGATTGTGCTTCCTTTTCTGCCAGAGTCTACAACCTTGTATGATTTGTCACCATCAGAACTTCATGTGTATTAATTTCATTGCACCTTAACATTCTGTGCTGCCAGAAGCTAGGCAGAGTAGCCTCGGTTAGTTTGAATCATCATCCATTGGGCTATCAGAGTACTTACTGATCCATTGCTTTGCAACTAGGTGATCTCAGGTAGTTTTTCTACATGCCTGTTCCTCTGATTCCTACCCGTACAATGGTGTCAATCTAATGAATTTAACCACGTCAATGTACATCCAGCAATGGAGAGGATCTTGGCACATAGTCCAATGAATGAAATAAGTTATTATTGTATTATTGACTATCTGCTCTATCTTTGTGTTAGGAGATATTCTTTCACATTAAGACAAGACTTTTCAATTGATATCAACATCTTCTGATGGCTTTATTTTAAACATGCTATGAGTTTTTTAATGTAAAAAGTGGAAACATTTCAGATGTTTTTGCATCTTTTAGAATTATAAGTTTAATTGATTTCATGAGTGTTTGACTGTAACTATAAAACTGAATTCAAAATATTAGCACTTTCAGACAAAAAATATTAATGTATGAATCTTTACTTTATAAAGTAAGTTCTTTAGGAAGAATAACAACATGTGATAGCTTTTTGATTGCTTTCAAAATAACTGAAAACTTAAGATTATTTTCCTTAAAGATGAAATGATTGAAATGAGAATTTGCATATTTTATAGACTTGAAATACAGGAGGGATTTAATTTTCACTTAGGAAAACACATAAAGACACAGGTTCATGAGTGCAGGACTGGCCATCGCTTTCCGCTCTGCCTTGGGGTGCTGTGTTATAGATTCAATTATTTTCACTTTGATTCATAAAGAGCTTGTGCAGCTAGTTACAAATACAAATGTCTAGCATGCTTCACTCTGTACTTACATTGCACAAGAATGAGTAATTATTTTATCTGAACTTAGAATACCATAGACATGAACTATAAACTCATTCTAGAAAACATTTAAGATAGGTTATCAGTAACATGAAATATAATTAACATATTTATAATGTTTAAATACTAACATAGAGTTAGAAAGAAATTCTTGTGTGAATGATAGGCCATTAATTGCTTTTGGAATATCTGTAGCTTAAATTCTTATATAATTATATCAGAAAAGGTAATTTTGAAAGACATATAAAGTGTATATTCCAAAAGATGCAACAATTCATTATTCATATTATAGTCATGTTTTTTGCATTAAGTATATTAAATAATGATGTGCCAAGGCATATAAGGACTGTTAAATGTTAGAAAATGTATTGATATCAAAATATAGCATCAATAAATCAAAATAATAACATCTGCTATTTTGTTGAATGCCAAATACATTTGATAAGCACTGGGGGAATCAAAGAAATATTTCCTCAATATGATCCAGCAACTGACTCATTGATACAATTTAATGATTAAAAAATTTCAATAAATGAGGAGTAAGGTTAAACTATTATGGATATACCAGACAACACAATACAAATTTTTAAAGAAATAAATTCACAAATATGCTATGTGAAAAGATGAGTAAATATTAGAGAAAAATACAATGCATCTGCTTAACAGATGTAGTGATAAAGCAGAGGCATTTCTAAAACTAAATTGTCACCAAAACTCACAATAAAGGCAAGTAAACTCAACAGTGGAAAAAACATTATTGTAAATTACAATAAATGAAGGCCATCCAATAGTTGTCAATAGGTGGCCACCCCAATTAATTCATCCAAAAACAACCCTACTCCTGAAGCCCAGGGGACATGACAGAAGACCAAGTAACATGGCAGAAGACCAGGCATGACAATTGTGAGGGGACCAGGGCATTTGCTGAGAGAGAGTCTCATCTCTCCCAACATTTATTTTGGAGAAGAGGGGAAAGAAAAGAGCTAATTTAATCTTATAGAAAACAGTCCACCATGGACAGCTAAAGCAGGAACCTTCAACAGAAACTGAATCATAGCCAGGTATGGTTTTGCACGCCTGTAATGCCAGCATTTGGGAGACAGAGGCAGATGGATCTTTGTGAGTTTGAAGCTAGCCTGGTCTACAAAGCAAGTCCAGGACAGCCAAGGCTACACAGAAAAAGGCTGTATCATCTAAAAAAAAAACCCAAATAAATAAACAGATGATAGATGATAGATAGATAGATGATAGATACATACATACACACAAACATACATACATACACACACATACACATATACATATATACATATAACTTTGAGACCAAGTGACTTTAAATTTCACCTAATGGGGTTTTAAAATATTTTCCTTCACACTTTTATATCAAAATTGATGGAAACAGAAGCCCTATCTCACTGCACATAACAACCTCTTTAGTTCTGAGGATGACAACACTACTGTCCTCTCACACATTTCAGTTAAAAAAAAGTATCTTCTTCTTTCTGCCTGTATTTGACCTTACAAAAGTACTTTATCATCATTCAAGAAAAGCCGCCCTTCTCTCACACTGGATGATTGTGATAAATTGAAGTTTACTTACTACAGTCTTTTAAAGTCACGAGAGAGAGAGAGAAGGAGAGAGAGAGAGAGAGAGAGAGAGAGAGAGAGAGAGAGAGAGAGAGAGAGAGAGAGAGAGAGAGAGAGAGAGAGAGAGAGAGAGAGAGAGAGAGAGAGAGAGAGAGAGAGAAAGAATTTTCAAAGCAGGAAAAAAAATACTGACTCTGTTTTCTTCCCAGTTCTGGATTCTCAAAAACCATAAAAACATCATTAATACTAACTTATACCAAAGGTACAAATCCCAAAATGTACTTAAACTTAGAAAAATGTTTCTAGTCAAAACTGACAGGACAGAAGTGAGCATGTAGACATGAAGTTAACAAATCAGACTAAGATTTTCTACTTATTTCCATAATCATAGCTAACAATTAAATAAGTATCTTCCACTGTGTGAATGTAGTTTTCTTAAATTAACTGACATCCAGGTTAAAAAACTTTGGATTCAAGTTCCACAATTAAATATGTGTTTTATCAATCTAATAACAAGAAAATTTGCTCAACCATGTTCATAGCAGCCTTATTCATAATAGCCAGAACATGGAAACAGCCTAAGTGTCCCTCAGTAGAAGAGTGGATAAAGAAATTGTGGTACATATACACTATGGAATACTACTCAGCTATTAAAAACAAGGAATTCCCGAAATTTGTGGATAAATGGATTGAGCTAGAAATGATCATAATGAGTGAGTTAACCCAGAGGCAGAAAGAATCAAATGGTATATACTCACTTATATCTGCGTACTAGCCCAAGGGGCATGTCCCACGAAAGCCTTCACTTACCAGGAAACTGGGACAGAGGGGAAGGCATCCTATTGGGACTCTAAATGAGAGACGCATGGGAGAATAGCAAAATAAAAGAATACAGAGGGTCCTAGAAATCTACAAGTAGAACAATATGATAGGCAGATTTGGGCCCAGGGGTCCCGCTCAAACTAAGGCACCAGCCAAGGACAATACAGGAGGTAAACTTTAAACCCCTTCCCAGATCTAGCCAATGGTCAGAGTATTCTCCACAGTTGAGTGGAGAGTGTGATATGACTTTCTCACACACTCTGGTGCCTCACATTTGACCATGTCCCCTGGAGGGGGAGACCTGGTGGCACTCAGAGGAAGAACAGCAAGTAGCCAAGAAGAGACTTGATACCCTATGAGAATATATAGGGGGACGTAATCCCCCTCAGGAAACAGTCATGGGGAGGGGAATAATGGAAATGGGGGGCGGGGAGGAATGGGAGGGAGGATACAAGGGATGGGATAAACATTGAGATGTAACAAGAATAAATTAATAAAAAAAAAAAATAAAAATAAAAAAAAGTTCTGAGTGTCATGCCAAATGCACTCACAGGAAAAAAAAGGAAATTCTAAGTTGTGACCAACAGCAATTCAGATAACATATTTATCCTTTAGATATTTTCATTAATTTCCTTATATAATCAGGTTTATAGAACATGGCTGGAGACAACTCCACTCCCCCTAACTGACTGCTATGGTCCCAATGTGCTTTAAAAAGTCATTTAGAAGCCTATTTGTCACTATGGTAGCATTTAAGTATGTGTGGCATGGTAGTTGTGCTATGGCGCTCAGGGGCTGGAGTGCTTGCTGCCTATGCAGAAAGCCCTGGATTTGTTCCCTGGAACCATAAAAACCTTGTGTGTTGATGTATGCCTGCAATTCTAGCACTGAGGAAGTAGGCAAATGCAGGAAGAGCAATGCTCAAGGCGATCTTTGGAAGCATAGTGAGTTTTAGGACAGCCCCAGCTATGTGAGGCCCTGTCTTAAATCAAACAAACACACACACACACACATAAAAAGCTCCTATTGGGTTGTGCCTTACTAAATGGGATGACTGCTTTATAAAGGAGGTTGAAGGAAGCTGTCTTTCCTCTTTCTCTCCAAAAGAGCACAGCAAGAAAGGTCCCTTCTACAGCAGAGAGAAAAACTTTACCTGTCCAGAATTTGTCAGCGCTCTTATTGGTGGCTTCCCCATTAATCTTTTCAGTTTTTATAAACAACTTAGTCTGAATTTAGACAGAAGCTTCACTAGACTAAAATACTTCTAAGATACTTTCTAGATAATATGGCAAGTAAAATATGAGATATATGTAAAATATATACCACAGTTAAACACTATTTTAAATACTATAGTAAATACTATAAATATCACAGTACAGTGTCCACATTATTTATACATAAATTAAAATTGTTGTAGTTAATTTAACTACATATGTATTTTGTATCCATACATGTATGAATGGATGTGTATAAATGCATGGAACTACTTAGTACAAAGTTCCAATATGTCACTGTTCAAGATGCAGTCACATAAGCAGAAATCAGACATAAATTTGTATGACAGCTTTTCATTGTGTTAGCATTAACCTAGAAGACTTGTTAGGGTACTCTCACTTTTGGAATCTGCTTCTGAGCTGCCCAGAGCCTCCTGGTGCAGTAAATCTTATAACTCACCTGGAACCATCTTTATCTTTACATGTTTGTAATTTGCTTCTGGCCAGAATTATTCAGCTTTCTCTAGGTTTTCTATTTTGTCATATACTCCAAAATGGCTACCTCTAAGGCCTCTGACAAGTCACCTCTGTATGACCACCTTTTGCCCTCACTTGTTCTATCTTAATGACAGATGGCACTACAGCACATCTGTCTCTGAAAGAGCTGTGCTTTCCCAAAAGTGACATCACTTCCCATGTTTCAGCCCAAATTCTTCCTCTCTGATGAAACAATTGCTCTTTTTTATTTTATTAATTTATTCAGATTACAACTAAATTGCCATCCCATCACTTGTATCCTCCTATTCCTCCCTCCTTCCCACTTTCACCCTATTCCTCTCCCCTAGGTCTATGACCAAGAAGGGGACTTCCTCCCCCACTATCTGGTCATAGGCTATCAAGTCTCATCTTGGTAGCCTGCTTATTCTTTCTTTGAGTGCCACCAGGCCTCTCTACCAAGGGTAGGTGGTCAAATATGGAGCACCAGAGTTCATGTCAGAGTTAGTCCTCATTCTCTGCATAATTGTGGAGAATGTCCTGTCTATTGGGTAGATCAGAGTAGGGGTTCGATGTTTACTGTTACATTGTCCTTGGTTAGTGCAATAGTGTGAGCAGACACCCCTGGGCCTCGATCCACCCATCATGATGTTCTTCTTGTAGGTTTCTAGGACACTCTGGATCCTTCTATTTCCCCATCTTCTATATTTCTCTTGTCTAGAGTCTCAGTTGGATGTCCTTACATCTATCCCAATCTCCTGGTAAGTAAAGACTTTTGTGGGACATGCCTTTTGGACTAGTGCCCAATTATAAGTAAGTATATACCATGTGAGTCTTTCTGCTTCTGGCTTAACTCACTCAGTATGACCATATCTAGTCCCATCCATTTGTCCACAAATTTTGAGATTTCCTTGTTTTTAATAGCTGAGTAATATTCTATAGTGTAAATGTACCACAGTTTCCTTCCTAGTCTTCCACTGAGGGGGATTTAGGCTGTTTCAGGTATTGGCTATTATGAACAAGGCTGCTATGAACATGGTTGAGCATATGTCCTTGTTGTGTGGTGGAGCATCTTCTGGGTATATTCCAAGGAGTGGAATAGGTGGGTCTTGAGGAAGCCCTATTCCCAGTTTTCTGAGAAAGACCAGATAGATTTCCAACGTGGTTGTACAAGTTTGCATTCCCACCAGCAATGAAGGAGCGTTCCTCTTTCTCCACATCCTTGCCAGCATGTGGTGTCATTTAATTTTTTTTATCAGCCATTCCGATGCGTGTAAGATGGAATCTCAGAGTCGTTTTGATTTGCACTTCTGTGATGACTAAAGACATTGAGCTCAAATGGCTGATAAACACTTAAAGAAATGCTCAACAATTGCTCTTGAAACTAACCGGTTTCCTCTTCTACTTCCCAAGTCCTGACTCATGTTTCCTAATTCTTTAATTAGTTCTTTATTCAATTTTATTGTAGTTATCATATGTGCTAAATTAAATTGTTCCCATTTTAAATAACTTAAGTTCAGATTTAAGTTTTTCCTTAGAATTACTTATTAAAATTTCATATGCTACTGAATACACTAGAAATATCATAGATTTTCTTCTACTTCTGTCCTGTTTATTCCTTTTTAAAATCTGCATTATAATGAATAATTTACCTGTATTTTTCAGGAAATAAGAAACACCATTAAGATAAATTTACAACTTAAGCTGTTGAACATGGGGCAGCGAGCTGATTCAGTGTATAAAGATGCTTGCTGTTAGTTGTCAGTTCCTCAGTTACTACATAATAGAAGAAAACTCCCTCTGACAGGCTATCCTCTTCTCTCTGCATACACTGCTTGATACACACACACACACACACACACACACACACACACACACACACACACAGGCACACACATGGGCACACAGGCACATACACACACAAACACATGTGTGGGCGTGCGCATGTGCATGCACACACACACACACACACACACACACACACACACACACACATACACACACACTTCTGGAGTCATTACTGTCAGTGAGTAGTTACTGAGGGAGAGAGTTCCTCTCTTCTGTAGGTGACAGCAAGTTGCTTTCCCACGCTCTAAGGACGGTGCACATATGAGCAGCATTGATTGGACTTGAGGACATGGAGGAAAGTGAATGAGGACATAGGGGACAGATTAAATTGTATTTACATGTGTAAAATTCTCAAAATAAAATTTAAAGTAAAATAAAAATTAAAAAATATTAAACACTCTTTCACATGAATGAATTATGATATGACATAATTTAACATGAAAACAGTAAAATCATATTGTGTGATTATTTTTCTTTATTAGACAACATTCTCTTTGATAAATACATATATGTATGGCCCTTAATTTTCTCTCCAGAATTCTTGACAGAGAAAAGTAACTGAGTCAAGTGGCATCTACATGCTAAATTATTTATTTTTAATTTGAGTCACAAAAACACTTCAGTTAATAACTACATATAAATATGTGTCAAAACATAAGGAGTTCACTGTGTGCCTATATTCAGAAAATAATATATTCAAATTGTTATCATCCAAATTATCTCTCAAAGATGGATTTTTGTCAGGCAGACCACTTCTTATGTTTAGAAATTTACTTACTTATTTATATTTATTTATTTGTGTGTTCCCCCATCTTTCTTTCTCTGTGTGTATTTGCATGTGTGTGCATTTGTATTTGTGTGTGTCTGTGTGTGTGTTTTTGTGTATGTTGGTGAAAATGTGGACGGCGTCTTCCTTAAACTTTGAATCAATAAATAATTTTCCAGAAAGACAAATGGTTTCACAGACTAAGAGGCCATATAGGCCACAGTGTACAATCTACTCCTCTCATGAAAATGGTGAGTTAAAAAAATCAAACCTACATTACAATCTTAATAGAAAAATGTTTTGTTTTGTTTTGTTTTTGTACATGTCTTGAAATCAAATTAGATTAAACCTTATAAACAATACACACTGAAACAGTTTAAATTTTAACTTACACTTTGGTTGAAAGTGATGTAAATCATAAAGTAACTACTTTTAAAGAATGTAATAAGTCTTAACAAAGTATAGCATAATCTCCCATAATTTAGCATAGTCACATCAGCAACACTAACATCTTGAACAGCTGACATTATGCTTCTCCAAAGCTCTGGAACTTTAGAGCTCCTATTTAAATATTTCACCTAAGATTCAATAGTAAACAAGGAATGAATTCAGGTATATAAGGCGTTCAATGAACTGAACACCTCCTACCCAAATACATCATTAAACAACTAATTATATTATTCTCAATCTTAATTTATGGAAGTAACATGCGGGGTGATCTCCTGTGCTGTTTATTAAGCTAATATTAGTGTGCCGTGCAAATATCCTAATAGAACTCCAATTTCTATGGAAAAGCTAAATTGCAAGATTCTAAGTTACAAATTTTCAATTTTCTGATAGTTAATAAAAATAAAATATACCTAAAGAAGATCTCCCATTATATTGTATATTTTAATTTTTCTGTTTGGCTCTAATAACTGTTTAAGGAAGAATTATGTATTACTAAAATGTTTATAAATGACCACAAAGTAGGTACAGTTCATCTATTTTTTAAAATATCTATATTGGAATTTCCTTACTTTCTAATTAGCTTTTAAATAATTACAAATTTCTCCCAGACATTAAAAAAAAAGTCTTTCTTGGTGACCTAGAAATAAGCCTACAGCTCAGCTACAGACAATAACAGCCACAGAAATTAAGATTTATTAATGACCTGTGCCTTCTTCTGGAGAGTGATGCTGTTGATTTTATTTACTGAGAACTTTGGGAACCCTTAGAGCAGTTGGGAACTCAGGTATCCATGTTGACTTTGTGACTATGAATGAATGAAGACACTGTATAGTAGCATAAATGAGTCAAATGTGCAAATGGACCACTTCTGTGCTATAAATGATGCATACAGAAAGAGCTGGCTTAATGAAATCATCGGTAAGTTTTCAAGGGTAGGTTTACTAAGGTTCTCACAACCACAGCTGTCAAAGGTAGAGTTCAGTCTACAGGGACAAGATCCTTTATCAGTTAGCCAAGAGGTGTCAGCCTTAAACACCTATGAACAATAATAAGTGATCCCAGAAGATTCTATTTATAAATATATATTCACATAAATGTGTAACAATAATGATGAAAAAGTTAGAGGTCATGAATTTGAGGATGAATGGGGGTTATAAGAGGACATGAAGGGAAGAGACAGAGGACTGATGTAAACATAATACTCATATAAAATTGTCAAAATGTAAAGGAAGAAATGAAAAATATAATTTTAAGAAAAAAATGTCACTTTCTCACTTATGGTAATTTGTACAAAGATCAATAGCAAAGCAAAGGTGAAATAAAATCCAGAAAACAGCTCTACTCTGGCTATGATTCCACCATCATAAAAAGTTTGCCTTGCCATGAAAAAAAAGTGTTAAAAGAAGCATTGACATGCATTCTGTATTTGTCTCTCTGACTCTGGAGTAGCTCACGCAGGAATTTTTTCTAGTTTCATCCATTTGCCTCCAAATTTCACAGTCTCATTTTGTTAACATCTGAGTAAGATGACCAATGAACATGTTATATATTTGTTTATATGTGGATAATATCTGTGAACTCAGTGATAACCAAGCCAATAAAATCTATAACTATGAAATCATAGAGGTTTGGTATAGCATAAAGGACTAGGAGTTAAGATAGATCACATTAGGGAAGGGAATAGAATAGATATTTATAGATGGATGGACAGGGAGGAGGTTGATGGAGGGGGATACAGGAAGAGACAGCTAAAATTAAGGAAAATTTGAAAAGTAGGATGGATACTTAGTACAGTCGAAACTTCCTGAAAATGCATACATATATGAAAGAAATCTAAATGAAATCACCAGATAATAATGGGGGAGACAGAATTCCAATTAGCCATCTCTTGTCACCAAATGAAGCTTCCAGTCTCAGAACTGGGTTATATCTAACTGAGTTATTGGCCAAAGGGACTTCACAGGTATCACAAACAACCCAGGATGTTGCCAATACTATAGGTGCTCTCCACAAGTTGACAGCAAGGCACCACTGTTGAAAGCAACATCCACACAACTCACTGAAGATAAAGATGCCAAGCTGATTCCTACATAGAGTCTTCACCTCCACATTCTTCTGTCTTTGGTAATGAATACAGAGGTCCACAGTCACTACCCAGACACACTACAGAGAGAGCAAGAGACATTGGAACAAGGCCTTTTAAATCAACATGAGCAAATGAAGCCACAGAGACTGAGGCAGCATGCACAAGGCTTGCACGGGTCTGCACCAGGTCCTCTGTGTATATATTATGGTTTCCAGTTTCCTGTTTTTATGGCATTACTGAGTGTGTGAACAGGTGGGTTTTTGAGTTTTGTGCCTTCTCTTGGGCTCTTTTCCTTCTGTTGTTTGTCTTGTCCAACTTCAATGTGATAGTTTCATTTTATCTTAAATATTTTTAACAAATGAACTATCACTTATACGTGGCTTGGAGATGGAAAATCAGGCTTCTTCACTAGAGCAACACTGAGTATATGAACCACTAAAGAACAGGACACATGTACAGGAGTAGTTGACCAATATATTACTATCTAGACAGGTTGTGTGTGCGCGTGCGCGTGTGCTTATACAGGATTAGTTTTGTGCTTCTTGTTTTTGTTCTTGGGTGGAAGTGTATTTTTTTTTCCTTTATTTGGGGAGTTTTACTGATATATATATATATATATATATATTAAATTCATAAGAAAGAATTTAAGTTGGGTGGGTAGGGAAGAGAAGAGTATAGGGAAAGACTTGGGGGAGAAGAAATATATGATCAAACTATATTTATATTAAAATGTTTTAAATGAGGTCCCATTTATTAATGGTTGACATTAAGGCCTGGGCCGTTGGTGTCAACCATTAATAAATGGCTGAGAAGCTTCTGTAAGGCAGGAGACACTGTCAAGAGAACAAAGCGACAGCCTACAGACTGGGAAAAAATCTTAACCAACCCTACATCTGACAAAGGTCTAATATCCAAAATATATAAAGAACTCAAGAAATTAAACACCACCAAACCGAATAACCCAATTGAGAAATGGGGCTTGGAACTAAACAGAGAATTCTCAACAGAGGAGTATCAAATGGCTGAGAAACATTTAAAGAAATGCTCAACCTCCTTAGTCATCAGGGAAATGCAAATCAAAACAACTCTGAGATTCCATCTTACACGCATCAGAATGGGTAAGATCAAAAATTCAAGCCACACCACATGCTGGCGAGGATGTGGGGAGAGAGGAACACTCCTTCATTGCTGGTGGGAATGCAAACTAGTACAGCCACTTTGGAAATCTATCTGGTGCTATCTCAAAAAAATGGGAATAGGGCTTCCTCAAGACCCAGCTATTCCACTCCTTGGAATATACCCAGAAGATGCTCCAGCACACAACAAGAAACTTTGCTCAACCATGTTCACAGCAGCCTTATTCATAATAGCCAGAACATGGAAACAGCCTAAGTGTCCCTCAGTAGAAGAATGGATAAAGAAACTGTGGTACATATACACTATGGAATACTACTCAGCTATTAAAAACAAGGAATTCCCGAAATTTGTGGATAAATGGATTGAGCTAGAAATGATCATAATGAGTGAGTTAACCCAAAAGCAGAAAGAATCAAATGGTATATACTCACTTATATCTGCATACTAGCCCAAGGGGCATGTCCCACGAAAGCTTTCACTTACCAGGAAACTGGGACAGAGGGGAAGGCATCCTATTGGGACTCTAAATGAGAGACGCATGGGAGAATAGCAAAATAAAAGGATACAGAGGGTTCTAGAAATCTACAAGTAGAACAATATGATAGGCAGATTTGGGCCCAGGGGTCCCGCTCAAACTAAGGCACCAGCCAAGGACAATACAGGAGGTAAACTTTAAACCCCTTCCCAGATCTAGCCAATGGTCAGAGTATTCTCCACAGTTGAGTGGAGAGTGTGATATGACTTTCTCACGTACTCTGGTGCCTCACATTTGACTATGTCCCCTGGAGGGGGAGACCTGGTGGCACTCAGAGGAAGGACAGCAAGTAGCCAAGAAGAGACTTGATACCCTATGAGAATATATAGGGGGACGTAATCCCCCTCAGGAACAGTCATAGGGGAGGGGAATAATGGGAAAATGGGGGAGGGAGGAATGGGAGGATACAAGGGATGGGATAAACATTGAGATGTAACAAGAATAAATTAATTAAAAAAATGTTTTAAATGATAAAATATATTTTAAAAGAAATTTCTAAGACGGGTATTCTATTTTTAAACAGGAAAATAAAAGCAAGTGTTAAAAAATTCTTAAATTCATTACCTTCTCTTAACTTTCAGTAATTCCTATTTTAAGACAAAACTAAGCAGTACCTAATTTTAGATTTAAATAGGCAAAACACATCCACTTCTTTCACCTATAAATAAACACAATACTTTGTCAGGGTGTGAAGGAGGGCAATGCATATACTTCTCCCAAGATGAGCTGAAATGTCATAAACAGTAAGGATGGGAAGTGGATGGAGAAATGATTCCTCCGCCCCCCAACACACACAGAGCGTTAGGAGATGGAGACACAAACATTTTGGTGGCACTCAGAGGAAGGACAGCAGGTAGCCAAGAAGAGACTTGATACCCTATGAGAATATATAGGGGGATGTAATCCTCTTCAGGAACAGTCATAGGGGAGGGGAATAATGGGAAAATGGGGGGGGGGAGGAATGGGAGGATACAAGGGATGGGATAAACATTGAGATGTAACAAGAATAAATTAATAAAAAAAAAAAGATTCTATGATGTTTCTCTTTGCTCATAAATCACAACCCTGAGACACAGCACAAACTAAAGAGACATTTGTCTTCTTTGTTACAGCAGTCCCTTAGATATTTCTCCACCGCTACTTCTTGTCAGCGTCTACTTGCCTACGAAATTGGATCTGGATTTTTACTGTCGAGAATGGCAGTACTTTAACTGGATTCATTAAAAGACAGGAAAGATATAATTTTCCAATTTTGCTCATCACTTATAAGGGGTTTAAATGGAAGAATACTGTAATATTAGGTCTGTAACAACAACCGAAGAGCTTTACATCCGGCATGCTGTATAATGGTCACCTCAGGCATGCTTTGTAATGGTTTTGTCAGCCATGCTGTATAATGGCTATGCAGGCAGGCTATGCAATGTTTTTGTCAGGCAGGCTGTATAGTAAAAATGCCAGATGTAGCGCCTGAGATTTTAAGGAAAAAGAGATTTTTATATTAAAAGTGATAGTTTGATAGTTTACTATTAGCTTTATTTCTTTCCTGTTTATAGAATGCTTGCTTAGATTCAACATAATTCCCGATTTTCATAAAAATCAGAATTCTCAGAGGTTTTAGCTATGCATTGACCTAAACATGGTGTTAGTAAAAAAAAAAAGTTCGGATAAAACTATGTAAAACTTAATATATTAGAAGGAAAAACACACAAAATGATTCTCTAAACTATGCATATTAGGCACTAATTTCATTATGCTAACAATTGGAAGCAAATGTCTTATCTGATACAAAGCTTTGTCACCCTTTCCTGGGGACATATTTGTTTGAGACAGTAAATAACTTTCTTAGAGAAACTTAGTGATACCTTTATTTTATTTATTTGTTTATCTGTTTGTTTATTTATTTATTTACAGGCAAATTCTCAGGTATCCAGGCTCTCCTTGAAATCCTTATGTACCAAGGATAGCCTTGAACTTCTGATCTTCTCCCACCTCCTAAATGCTGGGATTATATGGATGGGCCACAACTCCAGCTTAAATGGGTACCAGGGATGAAATCCACAAGTCATGGCACATGCTAGTTAGCATTCCCCATCTCTGTCAACTTTGTTCACTCACTAAAATTATTTTGCTTGATCACATTGCACTGCTTTTATTTACAAACACACAGCTGGTGCATATTTTCCTAAAATGACTCTGTTATAGGAAAACATCTTAGATGTTGGCTCACTGAAAGCTTAAGAAAACAGTGGCAGGTCTGGGGTTCTGCAAATATCCCCAGGCAGGGGTTTTGGTTTTCAAATAAGATCTATGTTTTACTTAAATAACCAATAATTGTCAGTATCCATTTCCTGGTTCTTACCAATGTCTGTATATACAGCCTGCATATTATACCATAGTTTCTTCCTAAGTTTTGGTGCCTCTTGCTTTTCCCATACTTCAGAAGCCCAGATAGAGGCAGATGGAAAGTTACAAATGCAATTTTATTGGGGAGTTGAGGCCATTGAGATTAAGAGATAATAGTAAGTGGAGTTGGTGATAGTGTGTGGCCGTTGCCTGTTTTCTTTTGGTTTTGCTATTGTGAGATTATCTATATCCTGTATTTTATTGGGTTTACTTGACCTCTTCTTGGGTTTCTCTCTAGTATCTTCTGTAGGGCTGCATTGGTGCATAGGTATTGTTTCAATTAGGTGTTGTCGTAGAATATATTCTTTTCTCCAACTATGTTGATTGAAAGTTTTGCTGAATATAGTAGTCTGGGTTGACATCTGTGGTCTTTGAGTGTCTTCATGGCATCTTCCCAGGCCCTTATGTCTTTCCTTGTCTTTGTTGAGAAGTCACATGTTATTCTGATTGGTCTGCTTTATATATGAACTTGGCCTTATTCTCTTGCAGCTTTTAATATTCTTTCTTTGTTCTATACAATTAATGTTTTGATTATTATGTGGCAGGAAGATTTTTTCCTGGTCCAATCTTTTTGGAGTTCTGTAGGCTTCTTGTATGTTTATGGCCATTTCTCTCTTTAGGTTGAGGAAGTTTTCTTCTATGATTTTTGTTGAAAATGTTTTCTAGACTGTGGAGCTTGGATTATTCTCCTTTTTCTATTCCTATTATTCTTAACTATGGTCTTTTTATAGTGCCTCATATTTCTTGGGTAGTTTGTGTCAGGAGCATTGTAGTTTTAATATTTTCTTTGACTGATGTATCAATAACTTTGATGGTATCTACACTTGAGATTCTCTCTTCCATTTCTTGTACTCTGTTGGCATTGCTTATGTCTGCAGTTCCTGTTCTCTGCTCTAGGATTTCCAACCCTAATAATGTCTCAGATTGTGTTTTCTTTGTTGTTTCTAATTACTTCTTTAGGTCTTGACTAGTTCTATTCATTTCTTACTATTGTTTGATTGAATTTTCCTGTAATTATTTATCAAGTCCTTCATCTGGTTGAATGTATTTTCCTGTATTTCTTTGAGTGTTTTATTTTCATTGTTCAAGGCTTCTATCAGTTTCAGTTTCATGACGTCCCATTTATTAATTGTTGATCTTAGTGTAGTGTTCTGTTCAGAAAGTCATAACCTGTACAAATGCATCTAAAGCTATTCCTCACTTTCTTTTCCATCAGCTTCAACATGTCTTATTTTATGCTGAGGTTTTTGATCTACTTGGATTTTATTTTTGTGTGGAGTGATAAATCTGTATCTATTTGCATTCTTCTACATGCAGATATCCACTTAGACCAGAACTAATGTTGAAGGTGCTTTCGTCTTTTCCATTGTGCATTTATAACTTCTTTATTGAAAATCAGGAATCAATAGGTATATAGATTTACTTTGCTTTGATTCTTTGGTCAACCTGTTTTTTTTATGCCAATACCATAAAGTTTTATTACTATAGCTCTATAGTACAACTTGAAATCAGGGACAGCAATACCACCAAATGTTCTTTTACTATTCATTATTGTTTTACCTATCCTTGGTTTTCACACCTGTAAGATGGCTAGAATCAATAACACAAGTGACAGCTCATGCTGGTAATAATGAGGAACAAGTAGAAAATTCCTCTGTTGATATTAGAAGTGCAAACTTATACAACCTTTATGGAAATCAATATGAGGTTTTTCAGAAAATTGGGAATTTATCTACCTCACACCCAATTATATTACCCATATATTACTGAAAGGATACTCCAACCTACCACTAAGACATTTCTCAGCCATGTTCATAGTGATTTTATTCATAATAGCCAGAAACTGGAAACAAAACAGATGTCTTTCAACTGAGGAATGGATAAACAAGATGTGCTATATTTATACAATGGATCATTCAACTGTTAAAAATGACATCATGAAATTTGTAGGCACATGAATGGAAATAAAAAAAAATCATTCTGACTGAAGTAACTCAGACTTAGAAAGAAAAACATGATATGTACTCATTTAAAGTGGATATTAATTGTTAAATCAATGATAATCATACTACGTCCACCAATCCATAAAGGCTAAGTAGCAAGGAGGACTCTAAGAGGGATGCATGGATCATCTTGGGAAGCAGGACTAGACTAGAGTATGGTTGTCCAAGGACTCCTGACTAATTTATCATTTTTTTTCCATATACCCTATGACTTAGTACAATAATGGCAAGATAATGGGGTAGAAGCTTTCATCACAAACCCAGTTCCAGGAGCACAAATGCATGCCTTTCCCATTATCCCTTGCAGCTAAGTCCAGCCACATTAACAACCAATGGTCATTACTAAGAGGTAGTCTTGGGAAATGTTTCTCTGTTCCATATTCTCCCCTTAATTCTACCCACAGGGCCAGAAGATCAAGAAGTCAATTGTTAGGAAGATCCATAGAAGAGATCAGGCCTTGAATCCCCTGGGGATGAGGGTGACTGCTTGACTCTTATAGATAAATATCAACCTGACTAGAGAGAGAAGTAAGGGCGCACAAAGGTGACACACTTTAAAGCAGTGTTTTCAAGCATACAAGTTCAAACATAAGGCAAGATTCTAAATACTAGAAATGTTTTCTGTAAAGGGAAAATAGGCTCTGTGCCATTGCATGGAACTCCTGATGGCCGTATACTAGTTCAGGGGGAAGTGGGAGTTAATATTCATTATCTAGTTAAAAACTTAAGTGTTCTTATGAATTGGAAAAGCATTTTAGAGAATAAGCAAAATTCTGCAGTATGGAGAGCTCAAGGATCGTGCGCAGAATTTGGAACAAATAGTGTAACTAGTTTAAGGCCTAATGGAGATTACTTTGAAAAGACTTATTATTCATGGAAATATTCTTGTGACTCATATATTATGCTTCATAAAGCTGATAGCATCGACCTTAAAGATCACATTTACTAAATGAAATTTCTTGAAGGTTAATCTTTTAAATGTCCTTTAAAATACTAAAAATTTTTAAAAGATAGAAATTATGGGGTAAAATAATTTATTCCTCCTAAGTATGTAAATAAACTTCTGGCTATGCAAGCTCTATACTACCTTGTTCTACACACACACACAGAGCCTGTATAGTATGAACAAGATTATTATTTGATTTTCACTAATACCATAAATAAAATAAAATATTACCAGCATTAGACATCAAATATTTTATTCTTCTTTTCTCTTAATAGCAAATAACTCTTCATGTTACTTGATAACTTTTAAAATTATACTGCTTGCAGTTTGTGTGTTTTGTATGCATGCATATAAAGGGTGTACATGCTTGTATACAAAGCACATATTTATCAAAGTAGTATGTAAATATATAGACATGTATATAAATATGAATATATTTATATCTAATATATATTTACACACTACTTTAGTAATCAGAACATAAAGGAAAATACCTTATTCCAGGATGTGATGTTATGTATTGTATTTTATTATACAATATACCTTATTTATATCACATCTCATTTGTAATCTCCTTATTCTTATCTTCCTGTTCCTGCTCTCTCTCCTTCTTTCTCCATATCTACTTCCTATAAGCCTCTGACCAGTAGGGTCCTCACCCCCACAACCATCTGACCACAGCCTATTAGGTCTCATCTGGATAGTCTGCATCCCTTTCTCTGTGTTCCCAAGGGACTGTGATCAAATCAAGGATACCAGAGTTCATATCAGAGGCAGACTACCACTCTCTCCACCCTTTATCCATGTGTAGCATGAGCTGTCCATTGGCTACATCTGAACAAGGGTTCTAGGCTCTTGGCTTGCAGTGTCCTTGGTTGGTGTGTCAGGTTGTGCAGACACTTTTGGGCCCATATCTGTCAGCCTTGGTAGTCACCTTATGGAGCTTCTGGCCCCTCACCCCTGTTTTTCCATCTGCCATCTATTCCATATAACATGTAGCTTTTAACACAGAGTTCAGCTTTGATTCTGAGTATCTGTCCTAATCCCTCACAGGGTGGAGTCTCTCAGAGGACATCTATGTTGGGCTAATATTCACTTATAATTGAATATATACCATACATATCTTTCTGGGTCTGGATTACCTCATACAGGATAATTGTCTCTAGTTCCATACATTTGCCTGCATATTTCAAGATTTCCTTGTTTTTGATAGCTGGATAGTATTCAATTGTGTAAATATACCACAATTTCTTTATCATTCTTTGGTAGAGGGACATCTAGGATGTTTCCAGATTCTGGCTTTTACAAATAAGGCTGCTATGAACATAGTTGAGAAAATGTCCTTGTTGTATTATAGCTGGGTCGTTAGGTAGCACTATTCCCAATTTTCTGAGAAAGTGCCAGATTGATTTTCAAGGTTGTTGGACATGTTTGCACTCCCACCAGCATCCTATCAGCAACCTTGCCAGCATCTAGCCATTCTGAGAGATATAAGATGGAATCTCAGAGTCGTTTTGATTTGCATTTCCCTGATGACTAAGGATGTTAAGCATTTATTTAAGTGCTTCTCAGCCATTCAAGATTCCTCTGTTAAGAAATCTGTGTTTAGTTCTGTACCCCATTTTTTAAGTGGAAATTTGATTTGGTGGTATTTAATTTCTTGAGTTCATTATATATTTCGGATATTACTCCTTTGTAGAATGTAGGGTTGGAGATCTTTTCCCAGTCTGTAGGATGTCATTTTGTTCTATTGACTGTGTCATTTGCCTTACAGAAGCTTTTCAGTTTCAAGAGGTCCCATTTGTTAATTGTTGATCTTAAAGCCTGAGCTGTTGGTGTTCTGTTTGCGAAGTTGTCTCCTGTGCCAATGACTTCAAGCTTTTCCCCATTTTTCCTTCTAATAGATTTAGTGTGTCAGGTTTTGAGTTGAGGCCTTTAATCTATTTGGACTTTAGGTTTGTGAAAGGTGATATATATGGTTCTATACGCATTTTTCTACATATAGATATCCAGTTAGACCAGCACCATTTGTTGAAGAGGCTATCCTTATTCCATTGTATGGATTTTGCTTCTTTATCAAACATCAAGTGTCCATAGGTGTGTGGGTTTATTTCTGGGTTTTTGTTTTTATTCCATTGATCAACCATCTACTGCTATGCCATCACCATGATGTTTTTATTATTATTGCTCTATAGTATACCTTGAGATCTGTGATGGAGATTCTTCCAGAAGATCTCATATTGTACAGGATTGCTTTAGCTATACTGGTTTTTGTTGTTGTTGCTTTTCCATATGAAGTTGAAAAATGATCTTTGAAGGTCTGTAAAGAATTGTGTAGGAATTTTGATAGGAATTGCATTGAATCTTTAAATTGCTTTTGGTAAGATGGTCATTTTTATGTTGATTCCCCTGATCTATGACCATGAGAGATCTTTCCACCTTCTGATATCTTCTTTAATTTCATTGTTTAGAGACTTGATGACTTTTTTCATACAAGTCTTTCACTTCATTGGTAAGAGTTATACCATGGTACTTTATATTATTTGTGGCTATTGTGAAGGGTGTAATTTCCCTAATTTCTTTCTCAGCCCATTTGTCATTTGTATACAGGAGGGCTACTGATATATAATTTTTTGACTTGACTTTGTATCCAGCTACTTTGCTAAAGATGTAGGAGTTTTCTGGTAGAATTTTTGGGATTATTTCCATATATAATCATATCATCTGCAAATACTGGTTCTTTGATTTCTTCTTTTCTAATTTGTATCCTCATGATATCCTTCCATTGCCTTATTGTTCTAGCTAGGTTTTCAAATACTTTATTGAAGAGATACAGAGAACATGGATAGCCTTGTCTTGTCCCTGATTTCAGTGGAATTGATTTAAGTTTCTCCACAATTTAATTTGATGTTGGCTATAGGCTTGCTATATAATGCCTTTATTATGTTTAGGTATGCGCCTTGTATCCCTGCTCTCTCCAAAACTTTAAACATGAATGTGTGTTGGATTTTGTCAAATGTTTTTTCAGCATCTAAGGAGATAGCATGTGGTATTTTCTTTCAGTTTGCTTATATAATGGATTACATTGATGGGTTTCCATATATTGATCTACCCCTGTATGACTGGGATGAAACCTATTTGGACATGGTGAATGATATATTTGATGTGTTCTTTGATTTGGTTTGTGAGTATTTTATTGAGTATTTTTACAACAATGTTCATAAGAGAAATTGGTCTGAAATTCTCTTTCTATGTTGAGTCTTTCTGTGGTTTAGATATCAGGTGACTGTGGCCTCATAGAAAGAGTTTGGTAATGTTCTTTTTGTTTCAATTTTGTGGAATAGTTTGAAGAGAATTGGTATTAGTTCTCTTTGAAGGTCTGATAGAATTCTGCACTTAATCCATCTGGCCCTGGACTTTTTTCGGTTGGGAGTCTTTTGATGACTGCCTCTATTTCCTTAGGACCATTTAGTTTGTTTATATGATCATGATTCAATTTTGCTAATTGGTATATATCAGGAAAACTGTCCATTTCATTTAGATTTTCTAATTTTGTGACATATATACTTTTGAAGTAAGACATATCATTCTTTGGATTTCCTCAGTGTCTGTCTTATGTCTCCCTTTTCATCTCTGATTTTTCTAATTTGAATATACTCCCTTTGCCTTTTAGTTAGTGTGGATAAGGATTTGTCAATCTTGTTGATTTTCTCAAAGAACTAACTCTTAGTTTTATTGATTCTTTGAGTTGTTTGTTTTGTTTCTAATTTGTTGATTTCAGCCCTGAGTTTGATGATTTTCACCATCTACTCTTTAGTGCGTCCACTTCTTTTTGTCCTAGAGCTTTTAGGTGTGTCGAATCTCTCCAATTTAGTTAAAAATGCACTTATGGCTATGGACTTCCTTCTTAGCACTCCTTTTGTTGTGTCTCATAAGTTTCGGTATGTTAGGCCTTCATTTTCTTTGAATTCTAATGACTGTCTTAATTTCTTTTTTTTATATTTCATGCCTTCTCCAAAGGTGATTAAGTAGGGAGATGTTCAGGTTCCATGAGTTTGTAGGCTTTCTGTTGTTTCTGTTGTTGAGTTTCAGCTTTAATCCATGGTGGTCTGATAAGATGCAAGGAATAATTTCAATCTTTTTGTATCTGTTGAGGTTGCTTTGTGACCAAAAATATGGTCAAAGTTTCTGTGAGGTGCTGAAAAGATGATAAAGTCTTTTGTGTTTGGGTGAAAAGGTCTCTATACATCATTTAGGTCCATTTGATTCATGACATCTACTAATTTCATTATTTCTCCATTTAGTTTCTGCCTTGGTGATCTATCTGTTGAAGAGAATGTGGTATTGAAGTCTCCCAATATTAATGTGTGTGGTTTGATGTGTGATTTAAGCTTCAGTAAGGTTTCTTTTATGAATGTGGTGCTCCTGCATTTGGGGCATAGAAGTTCAGAATTGAGACATGACCTTGGTGTATTTTTCCTTTGATGCATATGAAGTGTCCTTTCCCATCTCTTTTGATTCATTTCAGTTGAAAGTCTATTTAAGTAGATACTAAAATGGTTACTCCAGCTTGTTTCTTGGGTCTATTTGCTCGGAATACCTTTTTCCAGCCCTTCATTGTAAGGTAATGTTTATCTTCATTGCTGAGGTGTTTCTTGTATGCTGGAGATTGATGGATCCTGTTTTCACATCCACTCTGTTAGCCTGTGTTTTTATTGGGGAGTTGAGGTAATTGATTTTGAGAGATATTAATGACTAGAGGTTATTGGTTTCTATTTTTTTAATGTTGGTAACGATAGAGAGTGTGTGTGTGTGTGTGTGTGTGTGTGTGTGTGTGTGTGTGTGTGTGTGTGTGAGCTTCCTTTCTTTTGAGTTTGTGCATGTGGGTTATTTATTTCCTTTGCTTTCCTCGATAAAGTTACCCTCCTTGAGTTGGAGTTTTCTTCTAGTATCTTCTGTAGGGCTGGATTTATGGGTAGGTACTGTTTAAATTTGGTTTTGTAGTGGAATTATTTGTTTTCTCCCTCTATGGTGATTGAAATTTTGCTAGATATAGAAGTCTGGGTTGGCATCTGTAGTATCTTAGTGTTTGCATGACATCTCTTCAGGCCCTTCGGGATTTCATAGTCTTTGTTGAGAAGTCAGATGTAATTCTGATAGATTTGCCTTTATATGTGGCTTGGCCTTTTTTCTCTTGCAGCTTTTAATATTCTTTCTATGTTCTGTATGTTTCTTGTTTGGATTATTATGTGGTGAGAGGGTTTTCTTTTCTGGCCTAATCTATTTGGTGTTCAGTAAATTATTGGTATATTTATAGGTATTTCTTTCTTTATGTTAGGGAAGTTTTTTTTTTCAGTGATTATGTTGAAAATATTTTCTGGGTTTTGCAGCTGGGTATCTTCTATTTCTTCTATTCCTATTATTCTTAGGTTAGGTCTTTTTAGTGTCTCAGATTTCTTGAATGTTCTGTGTTAGGAGCTTTTTAGATTTAACATTTTCTTTGACTATTTGGAAATTTTCAGTCATATTTTGTACTCCTGAGATTCTATCTTCCATCTCTTGTATTCTGCTGGTGATGCTTGTGTCTGTAGTTCCTTTCCTCTTCCGTAGGTTTTCCATTTCCAGGATTGTCTTGGATTGTGTTTTCTTTTGCTCCTAACTCCATTTTTAAGTCCTGAATAATTTTATTCATTTCCTTCTCCTGTTTGATTGCAGTTTATTATCTTTTGTTGACTTCTTTAAGTGATTTGTTCAATTCTTTTAACATTTTATTTGTATTACTCTTTTAGTTTGAGGGACTTATTTTTCTCCTTTAAGGTCTGTATTATTTTCATAACCTCGAATTTGAAATCCTTGTGCACTGGGTATGGTAGTATCTCCAGGGCTTGTGGCGTTGGTGGGACTACTGGGTTTTGGTAGTATCAAATGTCCCTGGGAATTGTTGTTTGTGTTCTTATGCTGACCTCTTCCCATTGTGATGTCTCAGATGTAAGCAGATTTGGTGGTCTCTGAGGATCAGACGGTTTAGGGATAGATAAAGACGATGGGGCTTTGGTCCTGCATCCTACTCATTTCAGCTGGGTTCATTGTCTCTGTTCACTCCCCATTTATGACCTAGGTAGGCCAGGCCAATGGGGAGCAAGAAGAAAGCTATCAAAGCAGAGAGCTGCTTCGGTGGGCTTCTCTGGTTCCTTTGAGCAGAAGGCAATGGGACTTTGTTCCTGTACCAAGCCCAACTGACCTTTGCTGAGTTCACTCTCTCTCTGTTGGCTCCCTGTTTATGATCCAGGTATACCAGGCAGCTGTGGAGCATATGGAAAGATACCGAGCAGAAAGCTGCTCAGGTGGGCTTGCTTGCCTGCTAGGGGTGGAGGACAATGAGCGATGCTGGTATTTTTTGCAAGCTAGGGCTCTCTCTGAGCCCCTAGAAGTCAGAAACAGCCAAATAGCCAGGCATGTGGTTATTCCTTGGAACGAGCACTCAGTGCCTGCTTGGACCCTGAAACCTTCTGTGGATTAACTGGGTGATCTGAGGTCAGATACACTTGTGTTCCAGACTGTGGTGTCTGCTCTGGTATTTTTGCAGGCCACAGACAGCTCCCTCTGAGCTCTGGGAGTTTAGAAGCTGCCCCCTATTCAGGCGTGTGGTGCTAGTCTTCAGAGTGTGCATGCTCATCCAGGAAGGGACCTGGCTTTTTGTGGATTAGTCTAGTGGTCCAAGGACAGACCCAACAGTTTGGACCCCTCATCTGTGGGTCACCACAGGTGCAGTGATGTTTTATGGTTCTCACATTGGTCATTAGGTCCCTGTACAGTCACTTCTGTTCTGCTGCTGATGTGTTCAGTGCTACCATCTTGGACCCTCTCCAGTAGTTTTCATTTTTAGATAATCAAAATTATTTGAACTTCTCCCAGATTTTTATTTTGATGCTTACATCTTGCAATTGAAGAAGGATATAATTATTCCCACACATCTACAGTCATGAGCTTTTTATGTCTTCTTGTTCGTAGTCTCTTGAATACATGCATTTAAGTCCAAGAATCCTTCCTGTGTGTATCCACATGTGTACTTACAATGTGAAAGTTGCACTTTTGAGAGGGACATAAGAACAATCACAACAAATTAGGCATGGACTCCACAGACAGCCCTGATGCAGGAAAGTCACCTCACCAGAGGCCAAATATATTTCTTCTTGAAAAGCCTAAACAGAACCATAATACTGCAGCTGTAAACAGACAACTTTCATGTAACAGTAACGGTTACTTATCCCTAGGATCAGGCTGTGTGTTTAAAGTAGCTATTTAATGATTAAACAGTACTGACTCTAATCATGATGCGCATGTGAGAGCTGAGCATTCACAGCAAGAGGCCTTTTTATTAGGAGGATAATGCAGAATGCTTTGCAGGGCTGATTTGGTCTGTGTTTGTTTCCATCCCTTCGTTCCTTTATTCTTTTTTTCAAGGTCTAGATTTTCCTAGCAGATGAGTAGGTTGTGTCCTTCTAGTGTTCTGTGGATTCATGAAATTTTTGAGAAGCATGTCCTAAAACAAATCCACAAGTCTGTCAATGTTACTATAGTCTGTGACTTCCTGACATAAAGCAACCAAATGTAATTGAACATGTGGGCTGTGGCTGAGGCCTCTGTGCTGCAGGTTTCCATCAATGATTAATACATCCAGACATGGAGCTGCTCTGCTGAACCTACAATTACTTCCACAGGAACTAAAATCCCCTTGTAGTAGTACCCTTATAATGCTGAGAGTTTCCTGTTTGCTATCTGCCTTCAAACAGTTGTTTGATTCTTTTTTGAGCTCTCTCTTGGCTTGCTTAAATGGATCTAAAAAAAAAGGGAAGTTACCTGATTTTTTTCTGAACTTTTCTATTGACTCAGAAGACAAAGTATTACAAGGAAGCTATAATAAGCAAAGAAACAAACAAACCCTCTAAAAGAGCAAAGGCAAAAGATACAATTCATATACAACAAATAGCATGCTAATAAAAACACTTCTTAATTAATATTGTCTAATTGATTCTTCCTTGGAGTCCAGTCAGCTTTTTCAAAGAAATCTAAAATAGCCAACATCTTAAGGTTCACAATATTTCTTTTAACTGAACTAAGTAAAATTTAATGTAAAATTTCACCTTTCTATTGAAGAGTGTTACATATGAAGAAAAATGGAAGAATCCATACAGCTTTAATTCAATCCTTTTGACTTTCTTGAGAATCTCATATATTAGTACAAAATTTATGTCATTTCTACCCTACATCTTCCCCTCCCACCCCTCTGGTATATGCCTCCTACACACACACACACACACACACACTCTCTCTCTCTCTCTCTCTCTCTCAATTATATGACTTATTATTAAGTTACTATTGTTTAACACACACACACACACACACACACACACACACACACACACACACACCACTCTATCTTTCTGTTGTTTACTACCCTGCCATGAATCCCTGAATCTGGCCTCTCTTCTCATCTCCTCAATTTCATCAGGATTCTGATTTACTTCCCAGAAGGTGGAAGGATGTAATGCACAATTGGCCCATACGGCTGCATTGAGATTAAGTTCAGTGACTATACCATAGACATAGAACATAAAATCTGTACTACAAATGGATACTTCTAGAAGATTCTTTATTGTACACTGAGTGAATCCTCCCTAGGTGTCTTTTGAGTAACTGGTTGGTATGATCTAGTTTAATAACTAGAAATTCCTATAAGTACCTTCACATGTGTCAAAGGCATGTTTCTTTTTTGTTCTAGTAAGTTAAGCTCCAATTCTGTCTCAGGATGAGAGTTGCCACAATATTAAGCATGAATATGAAAATCAATCATGTAGTGATTTCTATTCAAGCTTCTACTCTTGCATACACACTATTGACTGTTGCATTTCTGTTAATCTGAATACTACAGTATTAGCCCTCATTAGGGATCATCTCTGTGAATTCAATGCTTTTAAAAAGGTGTTCCTATATTATTTTATTCAATCTAATAGGAAAATATGTATCTACTGGACATTTTCAGGAATCTTAGGAGCTATGAATTAGTAACTATTAATCTAACTATAGCCTATTTCTCCCCCATGCTTTCTTTTGGCCCCATCCTCCACCCCAGAACTATGCTTCTTTCTGTTCAATAAACAGACATATGCATGAGCATTAGGGAGAAGGCTCTCACAAAAGCACACAGACTGTAGAGACACAGAGCACCAATTTTCTCAAAGTGTATGGTAATCCGGAATTAGTAAAGCCATGTTTGAAGACTCAGTTGTGAACATAACAAAAACAATGAGTCACATGCACATTCAATAGATATGTGCCTAAGAAACTAAAAAACGTAATAATTCAGAACAACAGAACCAGTCACACCTGGAAGAAAAATCCTTCTAATTTATTTTATGAACAAGGCCATAGTGCTGACTTTGAAGTTTCAAAGGGGATCTGCTAAGGCAAGTAATCTAGAGTTCCCAGTTAACTTACACTCAAGAGATGGGTGGATAGATGTCTTTGGGCCTGTGGCAAGGCAGCAAGAGAATAAAATCTTTGCCCTGTGGCTTTAGTACATACTCCCCTAAATGAAAACTCTGTGATTAAATCACATTCTAGGATGTGCTCTGTTTTTCCTTATCAGGATATGCATCCTAATTCCTAGTGATTTAAAACATACTTATTCTTCTGGACTCAAGTAATTGCATAATCTCGCGGATAAAGTGATTTTGTAGACATGATGTAGCAGTTACCTCAGTACGCGTGTGCACATCGTATGAGCAACTGTCCTGACATAGACGAAGCCCTCTCCCTTGCTTGCCTGCATTCGAGTGGTTATGTTCAGTGATGGGAATGTCCAGTTCTTGACTTGGCCATGTGTGCACACGGGATCGTGGTGCATATATTTAACATTTTTCACACATCTTCCTTAAATCATCTATCACTAGATCGACTGCTGAGGACAATAAGTCCACACACGTAGTAAGTATTGTAGTCATTCCTCACGAAGGAATACAACGTGTTCTGCCCTTCCAAATATGGATAGTGCTTGTGAGTGCAAAAATGTCCCCATACAGCACCAAGTCTGTGTAGGATTTCATTCCCTGTCACTTCAGGAAAGGTGTGGTGAATGCAGACACAAGCAAATTGCCAAGTGTTGCTTTCTCAAGGTTTCTATTACCTGTGTGGTGTCATGGAGAAATATACTCAATGAGTAACTTTAAAAATATGTTGCTCCTTTCAGTAGAGTATTCAATAACCAAGTGTGAAAAGCAATAAAGAATGTATACACATAACCTTAGTTGTGGTTTTCAGGCAAATACTGTGTTGCCAACTTTGTTGTGTGTTGCTTGTTAACTTAGAATTAAGCTAACATTTAGTTCACTGGCCCTCAGTCTTTTGAAGTCGAGTAGACACCAGGTTAGCTGTTGGTGTAAGGCATGAAACATAAAGAGAACCGAAATAGGGCTATAGTACCTCAAAATGGCATTATGCAAACCCATGTATTACCACCACACTGGTATTCTTCTCTACACTTCCTGAGGATTTGTAATGAGACCTATGTAGAAGCAATGATGTATACTTATTATATTATTTACTGGTCCAGTGTGGCCAGGGACAATTGATGAATAGAAACTTCTCAAAAGTTTAAGAAACGAGAAAAGAAATAGGGAAAAGCATTATTTTATTTAAAAGATGAATACTTTGAAATTTTTTTAGGTATAGCCAACTAAGGTAGGTCTCAGTTTTACTGGTTATTCCCCACCCCGCAAAAAAGCATGGACCTGGTTATTATAAGAAAAATTTGGGTTAAGGAAAAATTCAATATTCATAGAATCAATTATTATGATCATGAAGATTCAAGTTAAGTTTAACACAGGATTTTATAAAGGTCTAAAGTAATTTTGCTGTCACAGAACAAACTTGTAGTAAATATATCACCCGTGTTTGCCAGGTTCTCTTATTATAACAGAATACTTGATCCAATCAACTTAAAAGGAGTAGAAGCTTCTTCTAGCACATAGCTGCTAACCATTCAGTGCTTGGGTGGTTGGCACAGTGGCCTCTGGCTTATTCTGAGGTCACACATCGGAGCAGGGTGCTTATGGGAGAGCATCATGGGGCAGGAATGTAAAGAGTAGTAATAAATGTCTGACATGCCAAGATGCCATTAAACAAGAACATGCTTCTCCAAGCTGCCTCCTAGGCCTACCTTTTCATGTTCCCACTGTGTCTAGAGAGCCACAGTGTGATTAAGACTTTATTAACACATGGCCTTGGAAAACACTCTAAATTCCTTCTGAGCTTTAAACATAGTTCCTGAATTCTAAGATTATGCCTTTAATGAACTGATAACTGAATTACTAACAATTAACTCGTCATGACTTATATCACCCCACCAACTTCTTAAATGAAAACAAGATTACAGAAATACAAAAAAA